>NC_032010.1:14376329-14387638 GCF_001865875.1 Lupinus angustifolius
ATTGAAAAATCAAATTCCAAATTGAAGTTTTATATAACTTTTAAATATATTTTTAATAAAAAACTCATTTAGTATAATGATTTGATTTCCATTTTTTCATTAAAAAAATAGTATTTAAAATTGAAAAAATCATTTCATTTTCTATAAATTTTAAAATATTTATTTTAATAAAAATAATATGGTATCATGTTTGAGACTTTCACTTTGTTATTTCTATTAGAAAATTCAAATTAAAAATTGTCATTTCTTTTTCTTATGTGATTGAATATGCAAATACACATGTAAGACGTGTATTCTTAATAATGTGAATGTATAAGTAACATGTGTGTTTTAACTATGCGAATGTACAAGTAATATGTGTTTTCTTAGTAATGTGAATGTACAAGTAACATGTTTGTTTTTAGTCATGCGAATGCACAGGTCACATGTGTGTTCTTAACAATACAAATGCACAAGTAACATATGTTTCTTAACCATATAAATGTACATGTAATATGTGTTATTAATCTTGCAGCAAAGAAGTATTGCCCCTGTGCATCGCTGATGCACGGGTATCTTGCTAGTTACACTTTAGAAGTGAAAATTATTAGGCATAATTATCATTGGATGACTTCTATTTCATTTTTTAAACATTAAACATTTCTTCCCCACATTTAATTGCATTGAAATTGTTCATGCTCCCTCGTTCTACATTAAATGTGATGCCTACCATATTTCTCCTATCAATCTAGATGCCCAAGAGGAAAAAAGTGGGACTCCTGCATGTTTAATTTATATATCTTTTTACTTTCTCCCATTTTTATTCAAACAAATTTTATGCCTATATAGTTTTCGGTATACATAAAACATTATTAGGTTAATTTTGTTATTTGACATACATTTTATAAGCTGAAATTATTAGACATAATTGTCCTCGAATGTATTTTATTTCTTTTTCTAAAAATTAAAGAGTTATTAGTTAAACTTTAGAAGTGAAAATTATTAGGCATGATTGCCCTTAAATATTTTTTATTTAATTTTCTAAAAATTAAACAATTGTTCCTCACATTTAATTGCATTGAAATTGTTCATGCTTCCTCATTCTATGTTAAAGGTGAAGCCTACAATATTTCTTTATCAATCTAGATGCTCAGGAGGAAAAAAATGGGAATGAAATATATTCAAACTATTAGATTATTAAAAAAACATTTTTATTGCAATCAATGTTTTCTATAACAATAAAGAAAGAGCATATATAATTCTCTATAAAGTCAACACATTTTTCACTAACATAATAATGGTTCAATTGGTTATCCCCTTTAACCTATAATAATAGGATTTGATTGATGATTAGATTTTGTGATTGAATTTCTCTTTAATATTTACTATTTTGTAACAATTATAATATTAAAGTAATTGATGTATATATTAAAGTTGATCTTATTTTTATTTTCAATTAAATATATGTTTTTTCAATTTCAATTAAAATGCACATTATTATTTTCCATTAGAATAATTGAATGAGAATATGGTGTGCATCTAATTTCATTATTTGTATATAATAGTAATATTATGAAATAATAGTTACAAAAAGCAAAAATTATTTTAGAGGTCACAAGACAAAGAATTAATGGCAATCAAAATTAAGATAATTAAAATTAAATTCTAACATATTTAATGTTTAGACGATTATAGATTTACAATTATGAAAATTAAATTTGTGTTAGAGAAATATTCCTAATTTATTTTTACTATAAATGCTATTCAAATTTCTAAACCTTGAAATCACTATATTTGAATTTAAAAATAAAATGACTATTAGAACTAAAACATAATCATATCTATTTCATAATTATGTAACATGTAAGAAATTCAATTTTAGAAAAACTAACAAATATTTCATGTGTTACACATATTTTTTCAAATATAGAAAAACATAGATAAAAAAATAAAAACAAGTGTATAAAAAAATAATGATATAAAATGAAGATACAAAATATTAATTTATTGAAACAAAATTTAATTAAAAATTAGTTACTAACTAGAAAATAAAAAATATTGAAATTGTAAAATAAATATAATGCTAAAAATAAAATATTAAAAAAGAATATCTCTAGACATTACTTATCTTTTATGTAGTTTAGTTTATGAGTTTAGTTTTTATGCATTATTATCAATATAAAAAGATGATAAAAATGAATTTCTTAGCATTTCTTAGGAATCAAATTTAATTCTATAAGTCATTGTTTGTCTTTTAATCATTATATTCTTACATATTGTTTTATTTCTGTTTTTAATGCATTTGATGTTTGTAATGATTGTAAGAATATATTTGTCTTTCTCACCTCTAAAATATAATGATTAGATGTTACATTCATTATATGAGTGTAGAAGAATATTGCCTTTATTTTTATAGTTTTTGTCCTTATTCATTTTCAACTTAAAAGTATTCTAAATTTGTGTAATGAAGTTTTTTGTCATTCCTAGGAAAAAATGGTTGCCTCACTTATAGGTTGCGTATCTGCGCACTTGATAGTTATACTTTAGAAACCAAAATTATTAGGCATGATTGTCATTGAATGTCCTTTATTCCGTTTTCTAAGAATTAAACAGTTGTTCCCTATAATTAATTTTGTGATTTGATCTTCTACCTGTATTTATGGTGTAAGAAAAATCGATTTGATTATGATAATCAATTGATTTGATTTATATTTTGTTTAAATTATTTATGATTCCATAATTTTAAGCAATACTTATTATGAATATAAATTTGTTGGATTATAACTAATAAATATGTCGAATATTAAATTTTTCGACTAACATTTCGTGTCATTAATGTTTTATATCATTCTCGATGCCTCTGATTCAGTGTTGGCAAGTTGGAACTTTTTAATATGCAAGTTTCTCGCAACCATTAATAAGTGTGAACACATAATTAATTATTTTATATTTGAAATCGTTAAGTTATAATTTGTCTTGATTCATTGAATTCCATAATGTGTGATTTATTGAGCATATGACATATTTACTTTAACATTGAAAACTTAATGCATTGTTACAATTATATTGACAAAAAAACATAATAATTCTAAAATATTTTAAAACATTAAATGTAATATTTAGTAATTATGTACGTAAACATATCTTAAAACATTCTTAATTAATATTATTTAATAATTTACTAAAACTTAGAGAATGAATCCAACTAATATTAAATCTTAGTGATAAAATGATGGTCACAAGTTATTACGAAGAAAAATTTACTCTCTATTACTAGTTATAGTTAATGTTTTGATATATATTTATTCTCTCAAAAATATGATCCTTATATAAGTATATCCACTCTTCATTTTTATAGGATCCAATTTTGCTCTGATCCTTTTTTAGAATACCTAATTTATATTATCTAATACACTAATTAATTTAAAAAAAAATGCACTTATAGCAAGTTATTGAGTGAAGATAGAGAAATATAATTGTAGGAAGTTTTGGTAATCTAAATTCTCTGTTTATAATCCTATTTTTTATTTTCTTTATTTTATAAAATTCTAATTGATTAACGAATAGTATAAAACTATAAATAGATATTTGAGAGTGTTATTAATTATCTCACTTATTTAGGTTGTTATTTAGATTAACTAATAATTAATATGAATTTTCAAGAGGGTCATATAAAAAAATATTGGAGGGAGAATGTTCTTAAAAAATATGTATGCATTTTTTTGTAGAAAATAGGTCATTTTATCTTTTCATGCAAAAGTCTTATAATCAAAAAACAATACCGAGTGAGTGTGATCACATGAGTATACATATGAAATGAACCTATCTCATTCTCATTCAACCCTACTGATTAAAAATTCAATATATTGCAACTATTACACCCTTGATAGCTACATCAAATATTAAATAAGAAATTTACAATATTACCAACCATAAATCATAAATAAAATTATTTCTATTCTATAATCTATCCAATGTGCATAAATGTTATTCCCCTAAATCTTCTATATACTTTTCATAATCTAAGTCATATTATGTATGCATAAAAAGAAAATTGAATTCTATATACCTTCTACATTAAACCATTATCTTATTAAGGAGAAGAAGTCACCTTCCAAGCTTTCACTAACTAGGTTATAACAAAGTCATTCTATCCCAGTCTATTATATAAAAATGTAAAGGTCTTCAATAATTTTTGTAACAAAAATAGAATTGGTGAAGAAAGAAAATAAGTAGGAGACGCAGACTCAAGATATTGGTGTATAAAATAACTACTTTAACAATTTTAAGATCATATAAAGAAAAGTATTCAAGCATAATAAGTTAATAACTTCCATTTGGTTATTTTCAAAAGGTCTTAATGCCTAATAGTAGCTAAGGATGGCAATGAGTCTGGATGGGTCAAGATGGGTAAGGGTAGTGCATTACCCAGACTCGTCTCATTGTTTCATTTTTGGACTCAGACCCATCCTACACCCATGCTAATACCCATTGGGACTGCTACCCATGGGTCCTTGGGTACCCAACAGATCATCGGGTTCCCACAAATATAAAATATATTGAAAATAATTGCGAGTAATTTATGTAATTATGTGTTTATTTCTTACAATCTTATATGTTATTTAGGTAATCAACAAGAGAAAAAAATTATAAAACATGTTTAAAGTTTTAAACACATTTTAAATTGACTTTATTTCAAAATTGTTTTAATAAGAATTGTACAATCGACAAAATATTGGATTATATATCAATTAATAACATAACATGATATCACCACTTAACAACATAATATTATAGTTTAACAACAAAACAATCACATTTATGAATTAACAATATAACATTATGAACTAACAATATATATATATATGTGTGTGTGTGTGTGTGTGTGTGTTTGTGTGTGAAGGAATAGCGGATTCGGGTACTTGTGGGCCCGAGTACCTCATTGCCCGAGCTCAGACCCATCCAACACCAGGTCTTAAAATCTTGGGTCTCAATTATCTGTGGAACCAAAAACATGGACCCAGACCCAACCTGTTGCAGGTATTTTTTGCTTGTACCCATGGCCATCCATAATGGTAGCTTACAAAATAATGTTGTTCACGTAAAATAACTTCTTTCAAGTATCTTATCAAATTATTCGCACTTGCCTCAACAAAGTTAAATGGTCTCATGTAAACCTACTCGCCCACTAAAAAATCATATAGATGCACATCTTAAAATATAATGATGGTGTATATTAGTAGTGGAGTGTGGAATCCAAAATACAACTAATTTGTCGTCATGGATTACAAATTCATCTGAATCCATTTCTATGAGCATTATATGCAAATTATTGAACTAACATGTTAAATTTTGTAGTCTATATTTGTTGTTATCTCACTTTGTTTCTATTTACATACATATTGAATTCATTTTTATGGATTCAAAGATGACACTTTGTATAATGTAAATTTTGTTGGTGCATTCATTTATGTTCCTTAAATTTTGTTATTTTTTACACTTTTACTTCCTTGGAAACTTTCATTATCTATTATTTTGAGTCCTCACATGTAATGAATTAAAAACAGTTACACATAACAAAAAAATTTGAACTCGATAATGAATTATTGAGATTTAATATTAACAATGTTATTTATGTCATTGAGATTTCACTTCAATTATTGATTCAGTTATTTTATGTTTTTATATTGTAAGTATTTTGACTTCAATGACTATTTTTTGCTTCAGTTGATACAAATTTAATATTTATATTGTATTATTAACTTAACACACGTCTCCATTTAACTAAAAACTTACATCTTCCATTTAATTATAAATATTAAATATATTTTTCAAAGCTAAGACGGAGCGACCTAAATGCACGAGTATACTGCTAGTATAAAATAAAGGAAAACTAGCTAATTTGAGAACTAAAGCTAACTAATCAACTAACTCTAACTCTGAAAGGTAAATGAGTTTAAACTAATTACTAGCTCAATACAACATTAACCAAATATACTAAAATATATTTCAACACCCCTTCAAGCTGGACAGTAGATCTTGACAACTCCCAAGTTAAACAAAAATGATTGAATGGAAAATATAGAAATTGTCTTCAGATCCACATTTTTTATTATTGGAGTCATAAAAAATAAGGATAAGCATTCCAATAGGATCACAATCTTTTGTATGATCATCCATGATCTTCAAAGAATATGCAATGAAGTAGAGAGAAAATGAGATATTTTGAATTGAGATTGTAAATAGAAAATGGTGTGGATACAACACCAGATTGATCTTGAAATGCAAGAAAATATTGCACAGAATGAGAGCCAAAGAAGATTGATTAGTGAAATTGGAAGTAATAAATATTGTTTGTCAAGAATTAACATAACATAAATAAGAACAAATGATGTTATTGCTCAAGAATAACATCTTCATTGCGTGTCCAAAGAAGAAGAGAAATCTAGAATACGATAAAATATGAACAATATTTGTTCAAGAATAATAATGCTCAAGAATACCATATTAATTTTGTTGGACCAGATTGCGACTAGTGTAACGCCCCGAAAATTTCTCCATAAATATTGTGCAAAAGAATGGGTAATTTTTTTTTTGAATAATGTAATATAAAATTATTTTCCTTATATTCGTTTCCTTTTCGGGACATCACTTTAAGTAACATAAATTGCCGAAAATCAATAGCCGTTACATATTGGTAACAAAAAACAACTCAACATATCTTTGAATAACTCTTCATTGAAATAACATGAAACATTAGTACAAAATACAAGGCGGAATGAATTCTTCGCCTAAACTGAAACTATAAAAAATAGGTTGAGTCATTCAACACATCAAAAGTACCATACACAGACACCCTACACAAAAATCAAAATATACATTGTTGAAGATATCAATACAATAATGCTATCTTTAATATCTAAAACATGAATCAGTTCTCTCTAGACTCTCAAACTTAATCGAAAAGAAATCCTCATACTCTCAGAAAACCCTCATACTTTCATAAACCCTCATACTCTTAGAAACCTCAAAAAACTTCATAAATGACTTCCCAAATTTGTGATCATAGTTCTCACAGTGGTGACGAAGCTACACCGACTCCACAAGACAAGCAAATTGTTGTTCGAAAATGAACTCCATGTGGAATGACTTCCATGAAGAATGTCATTCGGTCAAGAAGTAAGGATGTGAAGATGGAAGTTCAATGGAACTCTAAAGGCCAACCATTAAACTTGAAGGATGGCAACTCATTGGTTAGCTACATCGGGGTTGTGGTTAGGCAAAATATGAAGCTAACATTCAACAAATAGAGTGATGCAGGGAATGTCGTGAAGGAGCGTATTTGGAATGAAATAACAGTAAGTTTATTTTTCAGTTTTTGTGTTTTTATGTTTTTATGCATTGTATGCATATGTGTTTTATTTTCATGCAATGTACGTATATGCATGTGTTTGCATGCAATATAGTTAATGTATATGTGTTTTCAGAGCACTTTTGATGTTGTTGAGGAACATAAGGATTATATCCTTAAATCGGCTGGCAAGTCTCTCCGACAATTCTGAACTGATGCCGGAAAATTACTCAGAGATGTTGATGGCAAAGTCAACCTAAAACCTCCAACTAAATATACAAATATCGTTGATGAAGAGGATTGAAAGACTTTTGTCACCCTACGCACACAAGACGAGTCTTTCTTGGTAAAATCATATTCTTTGTATTGAATTTTATATATATGCTTTTGTATATACATATATATGATTGTTGATATTAATGTTGTTTGTTTTTTTAGAAAATAAGTAATGAAAATCGCAAGAGGGCATCCAAGCCTTTATATCCACACCGAGCTTCTCGAGTGGGGTATAGAGGAATCGAGGAAAAAATTGTAAGTATTGTTAATTTGTAAGTACATTATTGGTTATGTTTTGTATACATATATATATATATATATATCTAATTATATTATTATTGGTTATGTTTTGTATGCATATATATCTAATTACATTATTATTGGTTATGTTTTGTTAGTTGGAGAATAAAAGCGATACACCTATGACTCCATATAGAGTAGAACTTGATGTTCTACGAGTGGATGTCCGTAAGAACAAGGATGGTGTCATCGAAAATGAACAAGTTCAAGAAGCGGCAAGACGTGTTGTAAGTGCTCACTTTTAATTATACTTAATTTCCATACTTTATTTATCAAAATGTGATTAATTAACATTATGTTTTTTCTTGATTTGTCAGGTTGCCCTAAAAGAAAAGGAGGCATAGCCGGATAGTCGCATAATACTTAACAAGACACTAGGACTGCATATCTACCCTGGCCGTATCTGAGGTGCAAGATTTGGGGTTAGCTAGTGAAGATTTGTACCCCATCCAAAGCGTGCAACCAAATCCCAAATGAGCCAAGTTCAAAATCAGTTGGATGGCCTAATGCAACGTTTCAACGAATTTGAAAAATCAATGAAGGTGAAGGAAGCTGAGTGGCAACGACTAGCTAGTGTCGTTGGCACTATTCCTTCAACCATCAATGAAAGTTGCACACCTACACCTTACAATATTCCCATTCCATTTCTATTCCTGAGGTAATTTAGTTAACTTATTTTAATTTAGTTATCTTATTTTAATTAAGTTATCTTATTTTAACTTACGTACAAAGAATCAGTTCTTGCAAACTTTTCCTAGATATCCCAACTAGCCGAGTAGTGGATGTTGGGAAAGTGCACAAGTCGGCTGATACTATGCTGTGTAATGCACATATCCCACACCATCATGTGAATGTCTCAATTAATGTTGCAATCGATGATGATGTGTTGCTGCCAATTCCTCTCGATGAGGATATCTTCACAGTTGAAGGGGCTATAGACACTTTTGTGGCTTGGCCAGTACACCTTGTACAAGTAATTTCTTCGAAGGTATAATTTTTCACCTTATGCTCACTCATATTATATATATATATATATAATTGATATGTTTTTTATTGAAAATTTCAGGAAAATGTACATTCCACCCCAGTAGCACCCAAAAGACTAAGCCATCTTTGGGGATGTGAGCTTGATGTCATCTACCGGAGATGTGAGCTAAAAGCCATCTACTAGGGATGCGAGCTCCAAGAAGACTATCAACTATTGTACTCAGCTGTTTGAGCATGTACAAAAGTTGGGAGATGATATAATAACTATATCAATTCCCAAGGAAGTCTTTAGGGATAAGATTGATGAATACGTTGGCATCAACGAAGTCCAGGATGTATATAAACATGAATGGATAGGTGTAACTGCTGTATATATATATATGAGGTAAATTATGTTTTCTTAACTTCCCACTTTTGCATGACCGTGCGTTATAATTAACTAACATTTGTGTTATATATATTAGGTAATTGTATGAAAATTTTGTTTCGGTAAATAAGAAATAGGCGATGTTCATATCCCCACACCTTACTGCTCTTGTGTCGAGTGACAAAAATAAGATTGGGGAATAAACAAAACAAATTGCAGATACTCTCATCCTTCATAAAGACACTGCAGATTTATTTCTTGCACCTTTTAATACTGGGTGAGAATTTTTTAATTGTCTTTTATATTTCTTTCTTTAGTATGTTTGTTGTGATTAACATTTCCTAACCATGTACATATGTTTTGTTAAGCAACATTGACTTTTGGTTGCCATCAATCGAGTCAATGAAGAAATATATTACTTTGACTCATTGACACATGGTGATCCGAACAAGTACACCGCTATGAAAGAATTGTTTTCTAAGTAAGTGGATTACTCATTTAAACTTTTAGTTACACTTTCACTTTCCTATTTGTTTACTAATTAAGTACATTTTATATTGTTTAGTGCAGTGACAGTTTACAGAAGCTGTAATCGTCCTAGAAACAAGTTACCACATCACAAAATCAAGTGGACACATATATAGGTATTGACACAAATCATCTCAAACAATTATATGTGTAATGTATTCATATTTCAACTAAGACTATACTTATATGTTTACTTCATTTTAATTGTAGACCCTTTCCCAAACAAATGAGGTAGATTGCAACTATTACGTGCTGAAATTCATGAAGGATATCATTCAAAAATGGCCAACTAATGAAATCAAGTTTATTGACAAATCATATACAAATGACCAAGTCAACCATATTAGAGAACAATGGTTAAAATTTGTACTTAGTGTTGTTGGCAAATCATAGGTATATAGTAGATTAATTTTGCACAAATTGTAGCTTAGGAAATTCAATTAATGTTCAATGTAATATATATGATTTGGTGTATGTAATAAATGTTTATTTAAACATTACAGTGTAATTAATATTCAATATATAAATTCAGTTGAAATTCAGTTGTGTTTATATATTTGTGATTCTGTATGCATTCATTTTGTTGTTCTGTTTCTGTATGCATTAATTTTGTTGTTCTGTTATGTTTTTGTTGTGTGCTTAACTAGGTAGAATTAGGAATAATGGTCTTTAACATCATTTTTTATGAGTGCACTGTTGTTATATATATACAACAACGCTTTTTTAACAATGCATCGTTGATTACGTTGAATTCAACAGCACATTCATAAAAAAATATTGTTGAATAATTATCTCTCATTTATTTTTTTTTTAGCTATAAACAACACATTTGATAAGAAGCGTTGTCGATATGATATGTAAGGTTGCGTTGTAGAACACTTACCTT
This sequence comes from Lupinus angustifolius, assembly GCF_001865875.1. Classification (NCBI taxonomy): domain Eukaryota; kingdom Viridiplantae; phylum Streptophyta; class Magnoliopsida; order Fabales; family Fabaceae; genus Lupinus; species Lupinus angustifolius. Next base: position 14,387,004 of record NC_032010.1, read on the forward strand.
CTTTATATTTGAATGGAGAGTTCTTCCATAACGCTAGTTTTAGGATGCGTTGTTGATTAAGTATCATGACAGCACCATCATCATTATGCGCAGTTGAAGATGCTATCAGACCCTAAAAAATTAAATTGTTCCCACAATATTCTCAAACATTCAGCTATCCTAACACTCATTTACTTAGCAGCGAAACTCATTTACTCTCATGCACTTCTGAAGGATATATTGCCGGAAGATAATGTGCTCCCTTCTCGAACCTATGATGCAAAACAAATGTTACGCTCCATAAGCATGAACTACATTAGGATACATGCTTGTGAAAATAATTGCATCTTATTTTTTAATGAGTATGCTTCATTAAAATTTTGTCCTAAATGTAATGGTCACAATATAAGAAGGAAGACTCAATTCCCAAAAAGGTTGTATGGTAGTTTCCCATTAAAGCAAGATACAAGCGTATGTTTAGCAATGACAAAGATGCAAAGAAGTTGACATGGCATGATGAAGAAAGGATTAAAGATGACAAGCTTCGACATCCTGTAGATTCTCCCCATTGGAGAAAAATTGATCACGACTATCCTAGTTTTGGTCAAGAATCAAGAAATCTACGCCTTGTATTGTCAATGAATGGAATTAACCCA
>NC_032010.1:14387738-14388543 GCF_001865875.1 Lupinus angustifolius
TACCTCCTTCTCTATGCATGAAGCAAAATTTGTCATGTTATCTATGTTAATTTTTGGACCTAAACAACCAGGAAATGACATAGACATATATTTGGCTCCATTAATTGAATACTTGAAGCAAATGTGGGAGACAAATATAAACGTATATGATGCGTATAGGAAAAAAAGCTTCAACTTGAGGGCTTTGTTGTTCGGTACAATCAATGATTTCCCTACCTATGGTAATCTGTTTGGATATAGTACAAAAGGACATTTTGCATGTCATGTATGTGAAGATAATACTCATTCAATGAGGTTGGAGCACTATAAGAAGAATGTCTTCCTTGGCCATCGTAGATTTTTGCATTCATATCATCACTATCGATGATGGATAAAAGCATTTAATGGAAACAATGAAGAATGTCGTGCTCCTTTGCAGTTGACAGGTGACCAATTATTTCAAAAGCTAAAGGGTTTGAATACTAACTTTGATAAACCTTTTGCAAAAGAAATTGTTACAAAGGGGTGGAAGAAAAGGTCACTCTTCTTTGAATTGTCATATTGGAGTTCATTATATGTAAGACATTTCCTATATGTTATGCATATTGAAAAAAATGTGTTTGAAAGTCTCCTTGGTACCTTACTCAATGTTCCTGGTAAGACCAAAGATGGTTTGAATGCAAGGTTGGACTTGGTTAGTATGAGAATAAGAAAGGAATTGGGGCCGATAATGAAGGCAAAACATACATTTCTACCTCCAGTAGCTTATACTTTGTCGAGGAAGGAGAAAATGAAATTATGTAAATTTATTCATGGTGTTAAAGTT
>NC_032010.1:14388643-14433739 GCF_001865875.1 Lupinus angustifolius
TCATAACCTCTTATCAATGAAAAACCTCAAGTTAAAAGGTCTTAAGTCTCATGATTATCATGTACTTATGGAGCATTTCTTGCCTATTGGAATACGGTCAATTCTACCTAAAAAAGTTCGAGGAACCATAACTAGGTTATGCTTCTTCTTCAAGGCAATTTGTAGCAAAGTGATTGACCCTGAGAAATTACCTGCATTGCAAAGACAAATTATTTTGACTTTGTGTGAGCTTGAAATGTATTTCCCACTTTCTTCTTGTTCGAAAGAACAACTATGTGACCCTCCTATATGAGATGAATGTACCCTTTTGAGCGTTATATGAAGACATTAAAAGGGTATGTGAAGAACCGATCAAGAACAAAGGGTTGTATTGTCGAGTGATATATTGTTGAAGAAGCTCTTGATTTTTGTACACCTTACCGATGATGATTTCATGGGCATTCCAAAGCCTCGATATGCAAAAAAAAAATCGGTGAAAGTATTATTGGGAATGAAATATTGACTATAACAAGAATTAAATTGGAGCAAGCGCACTTATATGTTTTACATAACGCCGACGAGGTTGAACCATATGTTAAAACACACAAGGATGTTCTAAGGAAGTGTTGCCCAAGTAAGAATGAAAACGGATGTCTTACCCAAGTAAGAATGAAAATTGGATTTCCAAAGAGCATAATCAGTGTTTCATAAAGTGGCTAAAAAATCACATTGATGAGGAGTTGAATATAGATGCATATTCGGTTTTCAAAAGATTGAAATGGTTATCCAATGGTCCAAGTATTCATGTCTTATCCTACACTAATCAAAGTAAAATACAAAATAGTGGTGTGACTCTTGTTACTCGAACCTTACACATGTCAAGTGCAAAAGATAGAAACCCAATATATGCGAATATGTCATATTTTAGAGTGATTGAACAAATATGGGAATTGGATTACACAATGTTTCAGATGCCGATTGTTTATCGTGTGTGAGTTGATTACAACAATGGCTTCCGAGTTGATGAGTTAAGGTTCATGCATGTGGATCTTAATAGGCCAGGATATATAGATGAGGAATTTATTCTAGCATCACAAGCTCAACAAATTTTCTATGTTAGTGACCCAGCTGATATGAAATGGTCCATTGTTCTTTTAACTAACAAAATAATCGTCAATAATATTGACGACTAAGAATATGAAGAATATGATATTTTTTGGGACATATCAGTCGCGTGAGAGCGGACCAACTACAAATGATAATTTATATACAAGAGATGATCATGATGAAGGGCTTTGGGTAAATCAATATGTTCCTCCAAACAATGATGACCTTACAAGCCAAAAACAATCAAAGAAAAGGAAAAAGTAAACGCAAGTAGTCTTTGTATAATTATAACTTAATTTTGATTGTTTGTAATTTATATGATTTTGTTTCTTTGTAATTTGTGTAATTTTTTATTTGTAATTATGTACTCTGTCAAAACATAATTGGCATGATGTTCATTGTTTGTAGTTTGTATTGTATTGATGTTAATAAAACAAACTTCTGGCCTTTATTAATAAGTATGTGCTGTTCAGAATGTATAAATTTCTGTGTTGTTGAGAATGTCAGTTATGCTAATAAATGTATATGCATGTATTAATTTATACAAATCAACAACGAATTATAGGAGAAGCCTTGACATGCGCTATTGTAAAGGATAAATACAACAACACTTTTTATAGACAGCGCTGTTGTATATTCTTAATACAACAACGCTATGTGCGTGTTGTACTGTTGTATTAATGTGTTATTTGAGAATATTTATGAATAATACAACAACATTTTTTTTATTAATGTGATGTTATATATATGAACTACAATAGTGCAACGATAAGCGCTGTTCATAATACCTATAAAATGCGCTGTTTATGTAAGACCTATATGACAGTGCTTTTCGTACGATGTGATGTTGTATTTGTGCACTATATGACATCGTTTTTCATGTGATGTGTTGTCATCTATATTCAATATAACAAAATTTAAGAAGCGCTGTTAATGATGAAATATACTACTGTGGTAAAATAGAAAGCACATGAAAGCGTTGTTATACATCTAAAATAAGTGTTGTTGAACTACAACTCTGGGTAGTTAGATGTGAAAACTATTTGTGATTTGTTGTCTTTGGGACCATAACAGTTCCTTATGTGTTAACTTATAGAGTTCTCATTATCCCCTATAGGTTAACCATTTTAATATCCACTCATTGTTGAAATATATTGTTGGGTTAGTTTTAACCCAAGTTATTAGTTTCTAAGAGTAATAGAGGTTAGTTAGTTTTTTCTTATTCCTTTTATAAAAGGCTTTCATTGTAACTCATTTCAACTCATTCAATCAATTTAATAATCAATCAATGAATAATTTTTTCATTCTTTCTTCTTGCTTTATCAAGATTCATGCATGGCTCTACCATTTTAACATGGTGTCAGAACGATAATTATGTGTTTAATGGCTTCTGCTTCTACTCCACCATTTCATCCATTAGTACAATCTCCTTCTTGGTCAAAATCTTTTCTTCTTTCTGTTTATGGTGACCTTTTATTGTTCCTGTTGTGTATAGTTTAGAAAGGCCTATGAAAGAAATGGTGTATCTGTCCATCTTTGCTTATTCTCGAAAGCTTTTCAGAGTGTACAATAGATCCCGTTCTCTTCTTCAACCATTGGTATGAACTAATTAATAGGTGAATGAAGCTTTGGCACATGAGAGCACCTTTGCTTCAAAATGATCCAATATTTCATGGTCATTTGGATCCAATATTTTATGTAGAATTCTTTCTTCATCTTCATTCTTCTCTTTCAATATTTATCAAAGAATTATATGTCTGAAGACAAGGTTTTGCTGAGAGCACCTACATCATTGATGCCTTTACAGCCAACAACCAGTAGGAAGAACATTTTCAGTGTCATCATGAAAGAAAAATCCTTGTATTCATTCTTGGATGATACCTTAGACTACTTTTCTGGTTCCAGTTCTACTTCTTTTTCTTCATTTCCCCTCAATGTCCAAAGGAGAATTGAGGCATCTTTGATGAAAAGCACGATTGCATGAGGCATGAGCCATCACAGAGACCCTCAAACTGAACCCTCTCCTTGGTCCTTCACTCACAAGAAGAACGAGCTTTGTGTTTGTGCATCAGTGAAGATAGTGCAAGATGAAAAGGTTTGAGAAAAGTTTTTTTGAGTTAAACATTCATTTGTAGTTTGTAACAGAATCAGAAGTCTATAGAGAGGGTGGTATCACAGAGAGCTATGCAAATGGGAAACTCATTTCCATGTCAAATTTGTGTAGTGGGATTTTCCTGTTGAATTTGCCTCACTTCTTTGTTCTTGGCTGATTTGACTTCCTTTGAAACCTTTAAATTTGGTCCAATTTCATTTTCAACCATGTCAAAAAGATGGTTAAGCGTCAGTGTTGCTTCACGTTCAGTTTTCAAGGCTGGGAGACAAAAATTCGCTCACCAGCAAGAAAAGGTATTAGAGTATGTGTGGTGTTCATCACAATCATTTCAAGCTTGAAATGCTTGACACATTCTAGCTTGAGGGGATGTTAAAGTTGTTAGTTGATTTCAGTTTATTAGTTGTAATATTGTTTTCATTAATCGATTAAGAGTTTAATTAATCGATTAACTAGTTAGTTATTAGTTAGGCATTATAGTATATAAAGGGTGATTCCCTTATTCCTTACAACTCAATTCAATATAGAAAGTTTCCATTTTGTCATTCATGATTTTCTCTCATACTTCTTGATTTATCAAGAAACTTTTTTCATACTTCCTACTATTTTAACATGACATCAGACCATAATTATTCATAGCTTCCGCTTATACTTTCTTCCCAAGAAAATGAGTTAGAAATGTGAAACTGCCACTTTCTTGCAATAGGATTTATGTGCCACAAAATCCAGAGGTAGTTGCTGCTCTAGCAATACAATAGGGCTATCAAGTGGTGGTGGAAAGAGGCTAAAAGTTCATATTAAAGCAGATGGCCTCGAAACTCTACTAGGTTCATCATCATTGGCAGTTTCTACCACAACATCATTCTTTGGATCCTCTTTTTAACAATCTCATCATCATTTTTCATCAAGCAACAACTCTCCATCTTCAACATCATCGTTTTCATTAGCATTATCAAAATGCATCATTATCTTCTATGGTGGCTGAGAAATCCAAGAGGGACTTAATTATCATCCTCTTCTTAGACCCTATCATCTACAAGAAGAGTCACAAGATCACAAGCCTAGGCTTCTTCAACAACATTAGCAACTAGGGTCAACACCACATGACCAACTAAGGATGTATGACATTGTCCAATCTATTGTCTATGATGGAAGACAATATAAAAGTTTTTCATTTGTTGAACAAGATACAAGAAATTATGCTCAGAAAGAAAGGTGATGGACAAGAAGTTTCATATTTTCTTGAGTAAATTACACTGACCCCCCTGAGTTTTAGTGAAATTACACAAACCACCCCTCACTTTTCTACACCTACACAAACCTCCCATAGTTTTTATATTCATTTCACTGACCACCCTTACATAAGAAATAAGTGTAATCTTTTAAACAAAAAATGTGATAAATGCAATTAAGTAAAATAAAACATGATATATTGTGTAAACAAGTCTAAATAATATATAAATCAATGTATCTTTATTATTTTTGGTTACAAAATGCATCAACAATTCTAAAGAAATATTGTTTAAATCGCTCTTATAATATAGTATAACGAACCAAAAATAATAAAGAAATATTGACTCATATTTTATTTGGACTTGTCTCCACAATATATCATATTTTATTTAACTTAATTGTATTTATCACATTTTTTGTTTAAAAATTACACTTATTTCTTATGCAGGGGTGGTCAGTGTAATGAAAGTATAAAATATAGGAGAAGTTTGTGTATGTGTAAAAAAGTATGCGGTAGTTTGTGTAATTTCACTAAAACTCAGGGGTAGTTTCTTTACCAAAGGGTGTGTGGTGCTCTACCTTTCAATGGTAGTGTGGAGATTCTTCTTTGAGAGAAAGATTGAAGATCTTGCATATGATTGGCCTAGGCATGCTGTTGGAAACATTGCTTTGGCCATTTCTTGGGTCTTCTTTCTTCTATGCTCATGGAGAGAAAAATATGATTAGTTGTTGCAATTGACAACTACAATGATTCAGATGGGGCATTAAAACTTCAAACAATGGAAACCAAAAGTCATGAAGTTGATTCAAAGGAATTGTTTCACAATCAACTACTCTAGAAAAGAGAACATTTTTTAGTACTGGTAACATTATTGATACAAAGATGAGAAAGAGTTTCCTTATCAAACCTATAGCCTTATTGAGTCAAAAGGAAACCATGAACCATTTCATTGCAACCATGCAAAAGTAATTCTTGTTTTAGTTTCTTTATTTCTTCATACTCTATTCCTTAGCCCTCTCATAGACAAAACATTATTATAGTGTGTTTTCAGATCATTGAAGCTGCATATTAGGATCGATATTTCGATCTGTTTTTCTTCTTCTCTCTTTCATCATCAATGGTTGGTTCGCTTCTGTCCATGGTGGTTAAGCTCAGATATAGCTTCTGCCATGGATGGTTAAGCATTGAATGGTTAGCTCCTGTCCAAGGTGGTTAAGCAAAGATATAGCTCCTGTCATGGATGATTAAGCGTTTGATGATATAGCTTCTGCCATGGGTGGTTAAGCATTGTTATTGCTTCAAATCAATTTCAAACTGGGAGTTCAGAATTTTCACTCTCCAGCTTGAGCGGAGCTTTTGAAATATATTGTTGGGTTAGTTTTAGCCCAACTTATTAGTTTCTAAGAGTAATAGAGGTTAGTTATGTTAGTTAGTTTTTTCTTCTTCCTTTTATAAAAGGCTTTCATTGTAACTCATCTCAACTCATTCAATCAATTCAATAAGAGTAAATTACACTAACACCCCATGAGTTTGAGCAAAATTACACACACCACCCCTCATTTTTTTACACCTACACAAACCCCCTTATTTTTTATACTTTCATCACACTGACCACCCTTGCATGAGACATAAGTGTAATCTTTTAAAGAAAAAATGTGATAAATGCAATTAAGTTAAACAAAATATGATATATTATGGAGACAAGTCCAAATAATATACAAATCAATGTATCTTTATTATTTTTTGTTACAGAATGCATCAAAAATTCTAAAGAGATATTGTTTAAATCGCTCTTGTAATATATCATAACGAACCAAAAATAATAAAATACATTGATTTATATATTATTTAGACTTGTGTACATAATATATCATGTTTTGTTTAACTTAATTGCATTTATCACATTTTTTGTTTAAGATATTACACTTATTTCTCATGTAGGGGTGGTCAATATAATGAAAGTATAAAAAATAGGGGGGTTTGTGTAGGTGTAAAAAAGTGAGGGGTGGTTCATGTAATTTCACTAAAACTCAGGGGTTGTCAGTGTAATTTACTCATTCAATAATCATTCATTCTTTTTTGTTTTACCAAGATTCATGCATGACTCTACCATTTTAACATTCATTAAGTTCATATTCGTTTTCAGTTTCAAAAGTCCTATAAATTGTCAGAAATTAAATCACTTGTTTTGTATACCAAACTAATTAGTTAATTAATTGTATTAAATATATGATACTCACTTTAATTAATTAGATATTATAAATTTCTAACATATTCATCCCATCAAGCACTCGCATTACCTTTTCAGAGGCTCATTTATGTATAATGGAATGAAGTCTTTAATGGGATAAATGGCTCGTTGAACTTTGGTTTGCATAATTGGAAAGGAAAATCAAAATATGCATAGCGTCATCTTAGCATGCCATAAGGTTAAATCACACTTCTAACTCAACCATATAAACCCTCCAAATTTTTGATTTGATAAATAGTAGGGTCGCCAAACACAAATAAGTGACACCATTAACGGGTGATGTGTGTCATACTCCACTGGCAACAAGACAGAAAATAATGGGATTTGTGTGTCTCACATATACAAATGTTAGTATAACCGTAGAGGACAAATAACAAATCAATTGATGAGCTAAATTCATAAAGATTGTAATTATTCTTTTCATATTTTCTATATACTTCTCCATGTAATTATATGGTTTGGTAAAAGAATCACATATCCTATCTTATCTTAAATGACGCAAGTATCATTTGGCTGATTTGTTTCAAACAATCACAAGATTCCTAACAACTATAAAACTGTCCCATTGTTTTGAAGGCTCCAAAGCGACAAAATTAAATCATTGAACGATATGGCAAGAAAGTGACAAATTACATTATTGTTTTAGTTTAAGATGACCAGCAATTTTAATATTTGCTTGTATTAACTAATGTTTTAAACAAATCATTTTAGGTATATAAAAGAAGGCTATTACACTTGAAAATTTAAGTACTTAATAACATTATTTTTGGAGACAAAGTTTCTTTTTTTGCTTTATGATTATGACTTTTTTTCTTTAGCGTGGAGGTTCTCGAGCTGCACATTGTGATCCGGGTAATAAATTGCTTAATTATTCTTGAGTCTGGTCTAGGGTCACGTACTTGAAAAGATAATATGGTGCTCAAATATGTAAATAGAGATGTGTAGAGAGAATAATGTGTAAGAGTATAAGATAATAAGATGTTAACTTCTTTATGATGAGTTTCCTATTGGTGGACATTGAATATTTCCCGGTAGATGTTGTTGACATGACCAAACCTTTTTCCCTGTCGAGCGTGCCTAGATAAATGTGGACTGCTTCATCCGTGTTGGGCAGCTCTAGCACATCCGTACCCTAACTAGTACAACGTTTTATCTAGGATGACTGACTTATAGTTTGTTCCAGCTGTTATAGCCGTATTCTACGCATGTTCTTAATATATGATAGGGTGTGGTGCAGGGCACATAGGGTGCAATCATCTATGTGACAGGGGTCTGTGCTTGTGCAGGCAACATGATAGTCGTGTTTAGACGGTGTGACAATTCTGCAGTGGAGGTTTGTAGTCTTGTACAATGCAGAAGAGGGTCTATTCAAGCATGATTGAAAGTTGTGCAAGTTGAGTCTCTCTTGCCTAATGTTTGGTAACCTGCATAGATGTGGGAGGACATGACATACTGTGGAACCAGGAAGGAATAAATTTCATTTAAATTAATTCAATTAGATTCTCGAAACTTATTGAAAAATGATGAAGACATAAATAAGAATAAAGACCATGAAACTCGCTTCATTAATTAAATCCCCAAAAGGAATGAAAATCATTACAATAATGACCCAATTGAGTAATAGAGAAAGACTAAATGATAAAGCAACATAAGTGAAAACAACCACAATTCTATTGGAGAGAAATAAGTATTATATAAAAGTGTTATATAATTATATTTAAAGAATAAAAGTGTCACATGCTTGTATTTTTTCATGTTTTGTATGATGCATTTGTCTCTTTATTACAGGGAAGATCTTAACTCAAGAAGAAGAAAAAAAGGATCGGAAGTCATGCCATAATGTCCAGGTTGATCATGCTAGAATCCTAAACATCAGATTTGCCATCCCCACGCCCTCATATTTCTTCATCATCAGGCTTCTTATTTGAACAAGCAGACTCTCACGGGTCCTCGTAGTTAGAATCCTCCAAATTCACATCCACCATATCCTCACACATTGACCAAGAATGCATCAACCTACTGCCAACAATGCTATAAGATGGTTGCACCCAACTCCAAATTTCCAAACCTAGATTGATAAGACAAATTTGGCGGATACTACTTCAAAAGTTATCTCAAGCCTTAATTTTACTATCGCATAAAAGCCTATCTTAATTTTTCTTTGGTTGTCTTAGAAATCTCTTCAAAATAGCTAGATTCTTCTTAGTTGAAGCCCAATTAACCTTAGAGGCACTGAAAGAAGCGTCGACCTCAAGGGCTTTATTGGCCAACTCCATCTTCTAACCTTCCAAGTCGGACTTCTTTTCCTTCCACTCCATTCCCCCTCTTATAATTTAGAAATTCGGATTTTTGAGCATTAAATATGACATTTTAAAGCTTCACACTATTGCAATGAGCCACCTCTAGATTTGTCTTCATCTTTTTCAATTGAGACTCAATTTTATCACGACTAGAATCACACTAAATTTCCACCCATGCCAACATTGACAAGAGAGCGTCATCCAAGAAGACTGTAGAGGCTTTCAATTTTAGCAAGCTCATAAGCAGGCAAAATTTCCTCAACTACTATCATCAACTAGAGAGTACCCTCCAACAAGATTTTAGAGATCCTCTACAACCTAAGGACGGAAGCGTTTCTATATTCCACTAATTGATTCAGAAATGTACAACAGATTAAATAGAGTATACGATGAGGTTTGAAAGTGTAACTAAAACCTATAAACTAAGAGAAGATATAACAAGAATTCAAGTGGAGTTCATCTATGTTTACCCTAGATTATATATGCTGATGTTGTAGCATAACAACCTTGACTAGCCTAGTTTATTTATGCAACCTTAACTAGCCTAGTTTATTTATGTTGATGTTGTAGTATAATAACTTTAACTTGTTTCTAAGTTATCTATTACACCCCATCAAGATTGGATCACCATAAGTGACAACAAGCATGGAACGGAGAGGCACCAATCTTGCTCTGGACAGAGGTTTGGTGAGAATGTCGGCATGCTGGTCCTTGGTTGATGTGTGAGAGACTTATAGTTTGCCTAGTTGTACGAGTTGTCAAACATAGTGGTAATCAGAAGCAGATCTTCATTGTAGTAGGTGGGGGCAACTTTGAAACAATTATATATATTTATTTATGTTTTATTATTAATCAATTAATTTTAATTATAAATTATAATTAAATATTATTGCCCCCTCTAAACTTCATATCAAGATCCACCACTGGTAGTAAATAAGTGCACTGTGTTTCAACGTGAGTGAAACACCAGGTTGGAGCATAGATAGGTTGCACCAACGTTCTCACAAAACAGGGTAGGTGTCGGAGTAGTAATTCCAAGTTCAGTCTATAGGTTCATCAACCACATGATTTTTGCAGCTGTAGTTGCAATAGAGTGGTATTCAACCTCTATAGAAGATCGTGTCACTGATCTTTGTCTCTTGGACAACCACTGAACAGGATTGCCACCAACATATATAACAAATACAGAAGTTGATGTTCTATCATCAAGATTACTACCCCACAATCAACATCATTATATGCATGTAGTTAGAGAGATGTTGGTTTCTTGAGTGTCAAGTCAAAGTTAAGTGTGAGCTTGAGATATCTCATAATTCTTTTAAGTTGCTAAAAATGGATTTGAGTTGGTTGATGCATGAATTGGGACAACTTGTTGATTACAAATGATAGGTTAGGTCTTGAGAGAGTTAAGTATTGCATGACCCCTACAATACTTCGAAATTACTTGGCATCTATAGTAGTAGAGCCATCCTGCAACTTGAGAGGAGTGGATGTACATAGTGGAGTGCTTGTAGGCTTGGCTCTAGACATGCTGAACTTGTCCAAAAGATCATGAATATAGCCATGTTGGGTGAGGATGAGACCTTTGTTTGATGGTATAAGCTCAACGCCTAGAAAGTAATGGGGAAAGCCAAGGTATTTAAGAGAGATTGTGGAAGATAATCCAGCCATGAATTGTTGAAGAAATGCAGCTTTGTTTCCAGTGAGTAAGAGATCATCAACATACACCAAAAGGAAAGCTTGTACAAATCCTTATTGTAGGTGAATAAGGAACTGTCACTGAGACTAGTTTAAAATCCAGAATGCAGGACAAAGTTCTTGAGAGAATCATGCAAGGAACAAGGTGCTTGCTTTAATCCATAAATTGATTTCTTTAATTTGCAAACATGAGTGGGGAACTCATGATGGACAAAACCTGGTGGCTTATGTATGTAGACATTTTCAGCTATAATGTCTTGTAAGAATACATTGTTGACATCAAGTTGGTACATAGACCAGCCAACCAACCATGACTAAGAGCAATTGTAAGAACTACCTTGATTGTTTGAGGCTTGACAACTGGTGAGAATGTTTCCTTGAAATCAATTCCAGGTGTTTGAATGAATCCTTTTGCAACTAGCCTGACCTTATATCTAGAAATGTTGCCATCATGATTTCTTTTGATTCTGAATAACCATTTGCATCCAACTAAATTGTGAGCCACTTACCTTGGTACTAGAGTCTAGGTACTATTCTTTAATAGTGCATCAAATTCCTATAAGCAAGCTTGTCTCCAGTGAGAAACTTTAAGGGCTTGAATTATAGTGGATGGTTCAATATTTGAGAAACTTTAAGGGCTTGAATTATAGTGGATGGTTCAATATTTTCAGGAAGATTGTATTTGGTGGAAGCTAGTATTCTCTTAGGTTTGAAGATATTATGTTGAGACCTGGTGGTCATGGGATGAGTTCTATTAGGATTGATGGGAATTGATGTGTGTGATGGAGAGGAGGACGGAAAGCATGGTTGTGGTTTAGATGAAGTTGTAGGTGGTGAAGGATCAGGGGCCACTTCAAAGTTTATCGCGGATGGTGAAGGGCGGGAGGCTACAAAGAGGTTGCCAAATGTGGTGGAATGGTGACAGGAATTAGTGTATGGAAGGTGGAGTCTAGAGTAGGAGGAGTGGATGATGTAGTGTCTTTAGGGAGATCCTAATATGGGTAGGAGTCTTCAATAAACTTCACATGTCTGGAGACATATACATGATTGGATAAAGGGTCAAGGCACAGATAAGCATGTTGGGAATAAGAGTAGCCATGAAAGATGTAGCGAAGAGATCTTGGTTGGAGTTTATTATGAGTGTAAGGCCTGATCGATGGAAAGCATAAACAACCAAAAGAATGCAGTTTATTGTAACCATGTGGTTTTTGGAATAAGATTTCAAAGGGTGATTTCATGCTTATGGTTGGAGTTGACAGTCTATTGATTAAATATGTCGCTCTTTGAAAAGCATAAGACCATAACTTGGCTGGTAACTTTACATAGTGCAGTAATGCTCTACCTATTTCCACAACGTGTCTATGCCTTTTTTTTTGTACCATTCACTTCAGGGGTATGAGGAGGAGAATTTAAGTGAGTGATGCCATGTGTAGCTAAAAATATTTTTCAGTTTTACAAATTCTCCCCCATTATCTGAAATGAAAGTGACAATAGGTAAATTAAAAAAACTTTTCAACAATTGACTTGAATTGGATAAAGATTGTGACCACATATGATTTATTTTTCATTAGATAAAGCCATACATATTTGGAATAATGATCAACATATATCAAATAATAGGCAAAACCATCTAAAGACCTAACATGGATTGGTCCCAAACATTAGAATAAATGAGTTTCAATGGTTTATTACTTGTGAGGTAATGATTAGATAAAGGTAGCTTGTGACTCTTAGCACAATGACATGAGCTGCATTCATGTGAAGAAGGAAGCTTTATTGGAATGTGATGATAGTCTACTAAATGTTTGGTTATTTTTTAGGAAGGATGGCCAGGTTTGTGATGCCATGTGGAACCAGATTGAAGATGAGTAGTGAGTGCTTGAGGAGAAGATTGGATGATGGTAGATGGAATGCGATAGAGGTCTTGCCTAAGAGGTCCTTGCACTAGAGGTTGACCTGACTTCAGATCCTTGAAAACAAAGTAATCAAAGAAGAATTCAACAGAGCAATTGTTAGTTTGTCATAATATAGAAACTGACAACAACTTAGATTGAATATTAGAATCACACAAGACTTGATTTAGATAGAGTGGTTTAATGTTGGTAGGGATAGATGATTGGCCAATATTAGTAATTTTAAAATTTTTGTCATCACCAACCATGACTTGGTCCGACCTTGGATAAGAGTTAGCCAAGGTCAGTTGTTCAAGATCATGTGTTACATGATGAGATGCTCCAGTATCCAGAATCTAACTAGAATTCTGCATAATAGGCTGATGGTGTGCCATGTTAATTAAGGTCTTGGTCCAGATTTCTTAGGATAACCATGAATCTTGTAGCACTTTCTAGTCATATGACAAGGTTTGTCACGATATTAACATATCACTTTAGAATTTGGAGTAGGAGAGAATTATTGTCTATGAGGTTGTGATCTATAGTGTGGAGTATGAGAGAATTGCTGTCCGTGAGGCTGTCTATAGTGTTGTTGGCCTCTATTGCGTACGGTTACATTGGCTATTGCAATTGTAGTTGGTGTCACGGGATAGGATTGATTCAAAACCCACAAGTTTCTCGTGAAATTCAGCATATCTGATAGGTGCTTCCCTGCTGCAAAGAGCATCATAGATTTCTTTGTAGGCACTGCTCAAGAGGGTGATCAATGATGGACAATTCGTCTGCAATGGCCTTAATTCCTTGGAAGTAAGTAGCAATAGGTTGTGTGCCTTTGTTGAAAGTTGTGATACATTGTTTGAGAGCCATGATATAGACAGGAGATTGAATAGCATACATGGTTGTGAGGATGTCCCAAGCTTGCTTGGTAGTTTAGACAGTGCCAAGATGAGTGACTATTGTTACAACCACAAAAGAAACAATAGCATGCAAGATCAGTTGATCTTGATGCACCCAAAGGGTGAATGCAGGGTTTATAATGATAAGATGTGGCTCCAAATGTTGTGAGGGATAGGACATGCTACCATCTATATAACCTATAAGATCATATCATGTTAAAAGTGTCAAGGATTGAAGACGCTGGGTAGGATAATTGTCACCATCAAATTTGATGGACAATTGAGAGCCAACATTGAGTGCAATTAGCTTGTCCATGAAGCTGGAAGGATTAGTGAGAGGAACATGGTTAGTTTCTGAGATGGAGGAGCTCATTATGAAGAGAGCAAACAAGAGAAAATAAAACAAATTTTGCAGTTAAGCTATAGCAGCTCTTAATACCATGAAGAGTTTCTATATTCCACTAATTGATTCATGAATGTACACTACATTAAATAGAGTATAAGATGAGGTTTGAAAGTGTAACTGAAACCTATAAACTATAAGAAGATATAACAAGAATTCAAGTGGAGTTTATCTATGTTTAGCCTAGATTATTTATGTTGTTGTTGTAGCATAACAACCATGACTACCCTAGTTTATCTATGCTAATGTTGAAGCATAACAACTTTAACTTGGTATCTAAGTTATCTATTAAGGACCTTATTTGTAAGAGTTATATTACCAAAGACAAGCCCAAAATGTTTTGGAACTGTCGTCGATCTAAGGTTAGTCATCATCTCATAGACATTAAGCTTGGAAGGTGGAAATGTGATAGCCCTAAAGGAATGATGGTGTACAGAGGTTGCAGGGTTCGAAGGTCAACTTCAGAAGTATGGGTAGTGGCAGCATCCATCGAAGCGACTGGAGGAGTTGATAACACAATTAGAGTAGGAGCCATACACACATGGGAGGAAGAGATGGAAGATGAAGTGTTGGGAGGAATGAATTGATCGAGAACCTATAACACTTCAAAATAAGTTTGCATCCTTACAATATCTGAGGACACCACCTTGGCCATAAGTTCCATTTAAAATTTGGAAACATGAGGGGCCCCAGAGGTAGGAGTAAATATAATACCATCTTGATAAGGGATTGCGACCCAAGTAACAAAACCCGCCCAAGTAAGGTTAGCACCAACGGGAGTCCCCTTGGTATCCCACGGTTTCTATTTTCTAAGGCCTACTAAAACCGGCTTCGGATGACATCGAACATCTCACAACGCTCTAGAAAAGGGTTGAGGTGGGGTTTGATATGTTTTCAATGAAGGCATCACCTTACTAGAGTTCCTATCAGAAGCTCTCTTGTTAAGATTAGAATAACAACATTTTAACAACATTTGGTTGTCATTTGTTTTGAAAAAGGAAAAATAAGATGTATAGGACAAGTTAAAAGAGAAAGAAGGAAAATAAAAAATAAATGGTGGGCATACTGAAGTCAAGTCATTGTGAATATAGAGCTTTTTAGGAGATGTACATTTTAAGGAAATGTTCTGCTTAGGAAAATGGAGGAGATTTCAAATAATAAATTGTTTTCTTCAATGAAATTTAGATAGGAAAAATATCGTGAGATCAAAACAATGGATAAACCCATTTAATAAGTCACTCAAAAGGTTAGGTATGCATCTTTAGTAAATTTTAATATGGGGCAAAAGAGTCTTTAGACGAAGTAATCATGACAAACATTTTTATTCATGCCAAATGTTTCCAAAAGGAATGTTCAACTCTGAAATCAATCTAGTTGGAGACATCTTCCTCATATCACGAACAACAAATTACATGAGCCAATCACTAAAACATATATGACTATAAGGACCTCCATAGAACTCAAACTAAATGTTGCCATTGAGATTCAAAGTGACGATTTGATGACATATGAACTAGATCAATACCTGGACTCGTGACTTGAAACAAATTACAACATGTGAGTAGTTTGGATATAATTTTATTGAAGACCTCAGTTAAATGACTATAAAATACCTAACCGGCCTCAAGATCTTTAGTATTAGGTTCTCCAAAAGGGGTCAAAATAACATGTATTTATGACATTAAATATAACATATTATTAAGGATTAATCATAAACAAATATTACATAGAAGATCAACTTATTTTATATCTTAGATAGATAAATATGACCATCTTAGAATAAATCACTACTAAAGGTTACATATTTAAGTGAGATATGCACCATAATTAGGAGGATCAATCTATAAGAATCTGTGACAAATCAAAGAGATATGATCAGTGGAGTGGGAGAAGTAGGTATTAAGGAGTCATAGTAAATATTATGTGTGACATTAAATATATATACATTATTTGACATGCACACTTTTTAACTCTCATCTTTGAGTGAACTATGTTGCATTAATTAAGCCTACTAGAGCATACAATATCTTCGAGATTAAACTTTCTTTATATTGTAATTAAGATGATTTGGATGAAAATGGATAAAAAATTTGTTCTCTTGGAATGATCACAAGAATTGTTTTTATAAATTGTGACCATCAAATTATTTATTAATAAGAGATGATTAACAACTATTTTATTTACATTTTATATCATATTTACACCATATCATATCTTAAATTTTAAAACTTCTTCATATACTATATTCATATTATATGGTACATGTATAATTTAAGATACTTCCTCATCAAAACTATTTAAAACATGACTAAAGATCCATTTTGGTCCTTCAAAATATTTGAATATTTAAAATTACTTCTTGAAAAGTTGAAAAATCTAAAATGGTCTCCAAACATAAAAATGTAAATCAAATTAATTTTTTAACATTTATTATCATTTATTTGTAGGACACTTTAGTGCCTATAAGAAACTCTTTAGACTCATATTCGCAATTTGAGTACTACTATAATTTTTTACATTTTCAGAAATTAAATTGGTATATATAAAATTTTGTATGGACTTGAGTGAATATTCACTCTTAAAACCATTCTTCCTATGATTTGTTTGGGTGGATGCTCTCGGCTAAAGTTTGCTTACACATTATCAAAACATGGCTTTTGATACCAATTCTATAGTTTGTTATTTTTATATTATTAGTATGAGAATTCTTTTATAATGGCTCAAACCGGTCATGATACTAGTATAGTGGTATAGTGATTCAACTAGTGGTTCAGTAATTAAACCGCATATCAGTTAAACTGGACATACCAGCTTTTATATATATATATAAACTTATAACAAACACAAATCAAATAGGTAGATACTCAAATTTATAATCCATATTCATAATCTACTCAAAATTCACATAAACAAACAACTTTAAGTCTTTAACAAATTCAAAGTCTAAATTGTAAAACATATATCAATCCAAAAATACCACTTAACAAGCACAAAATATAAATAAATGACACAAGTTCATAACTCACCATACAAAACAAAAAATTTGGAGTTTTAATATTTAACACCAAGGAGTCAAAGTTGTCTCATATTGAGGTTCCACTTTTACATCAAATCCTACCTTCAGAAAGTTGACTCCAATATTACACAAATGTCATCGAGATTACACACTAATGTTAGGAACCAAAAGATATAATCTACGTATGCCTTGGAAACGTGTGTCTTGAAGTGTTGAAGAATGGTTGGAAAGATGGGTCACCGTGTAATAGGTTTTTAAGCTTTTTTTTTTTAAAAATATTTGTATAAACCGGCTGGTTTAATCAAATTCCGGCCATTTTACCGGTTTTCAACTGGTTCTAACCAGTTTTGATACTTGGCCGGTTCAACATTCGTACCGGTTAGGAGTTCGCCAGTTTTCTGGTCGAACCAACCGACACGGTACAGTTTTTATATCACTCAGTAAACCAATTAATGATATATAAGGATACTAATGAGTCTAGATTAGTCCTAGTAGTATACTATCTAAATCTACCTCATTATTTATTTTTAGACCTAGTTCCCCATGGTTACTCACTCGGTTTGTCACTCGGTTTGCTACTCATGAGTTATTAGGTACTCAATGTATTCACGATACCAAAAATTCAAAATATTAAAAATAATTTCGAGTAATTTATAAAGCACAACTAATTTTACTCAAACAAATATAAAAACTAAAGTCACTAGCTAAGTATAATGTCAGAAAATTTATTTAGAAAAAACTACTTAATCAACATAATATTACTATTATATCAACTTATGAATTAACAACATAATATTATTGTTTAACAATATAACAATTACATTATAAATTAACAATATAACATTACACTTATAATTAATATAACATTATAATTATAACATATATTTAGGAAGGAATAATGAGTATTATTCTCGAGGATTTATCGGTTCGGATACTTATTATCATCCCTAATTAATGCAACAGTCGACTATAATAATAATAATGCAGAGAAAAACCACCGGACTTTGTGGTCTGTTTCTGTAAATAGAACCAAACCAGCAGCACAATAATGGAATTTCAATCTGGTCTCAAAAGCTACAAAACACCTCAACATGGATTTGGTAGTATATGAAATTATGTTGACTCATGCTCTATCTACTTCAACCTTACCACTATTCTGAGAAAAATCACCTCTCTCTCTCTCTCACTTTCTCACTGTTCACTCTCTCTTCACACTCACTTTTTCACTGTTCACTCTCTCTCTCCTCTGTTCCAAAACTAGTCACAAGGTGCCACCCCATCTGCCAGGTTATTTCAAGATATAATCTTTTTTGCTGATAAAGGATAGAATCATTGAACAGTGAGATTATTACCAATTCATTTAATTTTCCTTAGTTTCTCAGCAGCCAAGTTTTGAATATTATTGTGCTTTGTTTCCCTTCTATTCTTAAACAAAAAGAAAAAATGAGTCTTTTCAATGCTTCTTTAATGGGCATTTTCATTTGCTTCCTTTCTTCTGCAGCAATACAAATTGTGCTCCTAGCACTTTATCCTTTTAAATGTGATAAGATATTCAACTTGGGAGATAAATAGTCCAATAATCTGGTTTTGATTTGGCCCTTTTAAAAAAAATTGTCTCTATGATTCCTTGGTTTACTTACATTATTGTTAATGACCCTTCTATAAAAGCTGGGAATAAAAAAAATTGGTATTTTTTTGGTTTAAAAGCTGTGTTTACATTAATTTTGTTCTGTATTTAACACAGTGGTATTTTAGTTTATGGTATATTGTTTTATTCTAACATAAAATTTGGGGAATTTGTTACTTTTTGACATGGTTGTTATGCTTGTTTCTTTTATTTTGTTTCCCTATTATTCATGAGTGCATCAGGCATGTACTTTATTTGTCTATCACTATAGGTATGTCTTGTATAATATAATATTTGTATGCCTGAATCTTCTGTTATAAAATGAAAATCAATGCACAACCTTTGATTTAAGCAAAGGAATAATGTATTTCTTTTGGGTTTTGGTAGGGCTTCTTAATTATTTGATAGCTTCTGCAACTTCAATTCACTTGTACTAATGGAATCTTGGAGCTGTGTTGAAGAAGAGAAAGGCTATTTGTTTTCTGATGAAATGGATTTTTCACTTGATGCTTTTATGAGAAGTAGAAAAGCATTGGTTGAATGGGACAACAAAGGGCCATGTAACTTTGAGGGAGATGGATTTGCTTCAGACAGAGAGATAGTTTGGGAATTTGTTGCAAAAGAAGGACAACAAAGCATGGAATTTGTGGACTTGGGATTTCCCGACTTGTTCCGAAAGTCCTTTAATAGTGGCCAGGCTCATGAGATATCTACCTGTGACTTAGATAGTAATTCTAGTAAAAGAGGGAATTCATCCACCCATGTTATTGCTTTGGTTTCGTCTTTGGGGGAAGAAGTATCCGAATCAAAGCATTTACGTTCTCTAGTTGAATCGAAAACTCACGGCTCTTCACTGATTGATTTGAAGCTAGGGAGTTTAGCAGATTACCGAGGTGCAAGCAATGATGAAATTGCAGAAGAAGGGTTTACTTTATCATCTATGCATCCAACCATGCTCACAAAGAGAGCTCGCACCTCAAGCTCGCCTATTCAGGCTCCGGTATGTCAAGTTTATGGTTGTAACGTGGATCTTAGCTCCTCAAAAGAGTACCACAAAAGGCATAAAGTTTGTGATGTTCACTCTAAGACAGCTAAAGTTATTGTTAATGGCATTGAACAGAGGTTTTGTCAGCAGTGCAGCAGGTTTGTAATTTTTGGGGATCCTTTGGTATTTGGTAGTAACATTGCAATTTTTATACTTCTCTTAGAATCCGGTGGAAATATCATGACATTTAAAAAAGATCCTTATATTTGTTTAAAGTTAACCCGATCCTATTGGTGATAAAGTCAGAAAGTTATGCAAGTATTTGCTATAGAAAACCAAATTAAAGATATCGGTGTTTCTCCTTTTTTTTTTACTTTCATATGTTTCTCGTAGTTTGTTCTATTTATGCAAGGATTCAAGAGTTCTCCTCCCCTACAAGAAATGTAGTGAAAGTTCATGCTACAAATGACACCAGCTAAATAATTAAATTCTGATCCATCAATGTATATGATATATATAGGCTTTACTTCAGTTTCTTCAGATTGAAATGGATTTTAACTCATGGATTCAATTACACTTTTTCTGTTCTTAAATTAGGTTCCATTTGCTAGCTGAATTTGATGATGGTAAGCGCAGTTGTCGTAGGCGTCTAGAAGGACATAATGAACGCCGAAGGAAACAACAGTTTGATTACATGTCTAGTAAACAACACAAGATTCATCAGTCATTTCAAGGTGTGAAATATCTATCCTGTTAGTTCCTTCGTTCATGTAGATAAGACAGAATTGTACTTTATTGTCTAAGTGCAATTCTTATTGCTGGTAATTTCTTGTTGTGTTTTGTCATATAAGTCCTTTTATGGACGGTTTTCATATCCCAATTTGTGGAGTAATTTTTGTATTTCAACAATTCAACCTTTTCATATTTAACCTCTTTGGCCTAAATACTATTTAAAAAGTATTCTGGTATGCTATAGAATAAGGGTAAGGGGAAAAGTAAACATGTCATTAAAGAAACAAATTTGAGGCATTCATAATGTATAGACACTGATGCTTTGATATGGAAGAGTTAGAGGATTCATATAGGACTATGCTGGAAAAAGAATTGGGGAAATTAAGGAACTAGATAAGAAAATAAGCGAAGAAAAATGAATATAGAAAATTCTGATGGGTTCTTTATTATTATTAGGATTCATGTATCTAATGATTGGTCAAATATATTCTTAGATTTTTATCATAATCATGAACAAATGATATTGAGATGAAGCATTCAATACTTACCCTAACAACTAGAATTATAGACCAGAATCAACTTTATGATGATTTTGTTCTAATTTTATCTTTTCTGCACTTGGCGTGAGATATTGGTAAAAAGGTCATAAAATCTAGAACCCACAAGGTGTGGCAAACATGACTTAACCACAGTTAGAAAAAGATAAACATTGAAGATTATCATAGAGTGGAACCCCATTTCTTAAGTTTGAGTGAAAAAGGCGGTCCAGTGCACAAAGCTCCCACTTATCGGGGTCTGGGGAGGATAAATTTAAGCAGTCTCACCCCACAAGCGAAGATGATGTTTTTAGGATTTGAACCTCTGATGTTTAAGTCACAAGGCAATTAGCCTTACTCCCGTTTTAAGTTTGAGTAGCATACGTCAAATGACATTTGTTAAGATACAGTATTACTTAAGTTTTGAGCTTTTAACAAGTTTTAGGGATCTAAGGTCTGAAGTAATGTTTTTAGAAGGTATAGTCCATTCAAAATTTAGTTAAAGGTTGATAAATTAGGTGCATGAATAAGTAGGTTGTTTATTATGACATATGAGGTATACCTCTAATTTTCAACCACCGTATGGTGTTTAAAATTGCAAGATTTCTTTTTCAAGAGGCATTCATAACCATATTGGTTAAGATTTTGTGTGAAGGAAGTTTGGTCTATCTACATAAATAACTACATATTCTAGGTGTCTTATAGGATAAAATCATTATTCTTAATTAATTACTAAAAGAACTTTGAATACTGGTGTAAGTGTTTGACTTTATTAACTAATGCAGCACCATATGACATTGATAGGTATATTACTTTTTGTTCTTTATGTTATGCATTCTTCTATGTAATGTTTTATCAACATAAGGCATATATTATAGCAAAAGTGTCTTTATTTGAAACTCATGGAACAAGTATCAAGAACTTTTGGCATTTTCTATTAGTTGCCTCTATAAAATATGAATATGATGGTTTTTGTCAGTGTAAGAGCACATATGCAATTAATTTTGTCAAATAGTAGATAACCATATTAATCAAATATGTTTGGTTATGCTATACTTTATTTTGTAGATGTTCAATCGAATATTAATCACGAGAATGAAGTCATCTAAATAAGATGTGTCTCCATTTAATAGCAATATGTTAATACTAATACTATAGGCAATTTCGGTCAACTTTTTGCAACGTCAGAGGAATTTTCAAAAGGTGATGATACAAGTGCTCTGAACTGAAATTAAAGCCATTAGTCTAGTAAAGACAGCATAGAATTTTTTAAACATTTCAACCAAAAGAGCCACTTATAGGTTCTTTAAATTATGTTATCACTCTATCTCTTCGTTATCGTGGTCCCGGGGAATGATGTGGACCATTTAACTAGTGTGTTTGTCATTATAGGTTTGATAGAATTTTTTATGCACAAAGCTCATGCGAAACATACAAGTATTGAAGCCTGGTTTTTTAAATGTTTTCTTAAATTAATAACTTCAAGAAGACTTCGCTGTTGGAACATTCTGACAAGTGTGAAGTGTACCTCATATCCGAGGTTGCCAAATAAACAATAAAGAAATTGTATGCAAAATGTAAGGTACACCTTATGATCTATGCTTAAACAAGGATTAATGATTGTTACAGTTTAGCCAAGTTATACAATATCTGTCTATAACTTCCAATCCATGTTTTCTGACTAGAAATTAAAGGTGCTCTATTTGTTTTCTCTTATGTTTAATGTGTAACCAGGTACCGATTATTTGGGGTCTTCGTTACAGAAAAGATCTCAGTTTCCCTTTCAAGACATATTTAGGAGTGGCATCATTTTGTCAGGAAAGTATGACCAAATCTCTCATAGTGGACATGTCAAATTGGAACATGAATCAATCTACAGTTCTCAAGAAGCATTAGCTTTAAAGCATGGTCAGGAGTTATCAGGCTGTGCTCTCTCTCTTCTGTCAGCTCAGTCACAGAATCCGCCGCGCCATTCAACCGGAAATCTATCGCCTAGTTCCCTTATTTTTCAGAGCACCTGCTTGCAAAACAGAGATGATCAAGTTTCTGAAACACCATCAGGGATAAACTCTGTGGATAAATATGTACCAACTGAGTCCTTTCGATGTGGGATGAACTCTAAGGAAGACATAACAAGTGGGTCATCAATACTTTCTAATGATTATTGCCAGCCATCAGCCTCATGTAACGTCAAATATCGTCCTTCGTATGAACATGGAACAACGGTCGATCTGTTCCAATTGTCCTCAAATCTTCAAAGGGTGGAGCAGCAAAGAAATGGTTTGATAAAATGGGAAAATGATGATTTCTGTTTCCCAACTGTGTAAAGGCTGTTGTTTAAGCCCTACAATATCATTGTGATGTCTAAATTGTTGATACCTATGTGTTGATGCTTTAACTTAGTACTGTTTTCTCAGTGAGTTGATTCATTTATGGCATATAATGAGATCAATTATGGGTAGGGAAGTTGGGGATGAATGTTAAGATTGGGGTATGGAAGGCCAAGAAAATCCAACTGTATAGCACAGATACCACTAGTTTCAAAAAGAACCTAGCCATTTGATTGAGATGTACAGACAAATGCAAATTATTGGTCTCTTGGGTAGTTGTTGAATGTCAAATGCTTTTGAATGTATCATTGTGTAGTGGGAAATGGTTAAAAACACATTACAACACTGTTATTGCATCTTCCGTCGTCCATGTTTAATCATTATTGACTTCCAAAAAAATAATACAAATGAATGTTGGATGATGTATCCATTGTGTATAAATTTTTACACTGACAATACAAAGATACTAGAACTAAAAAATGTTTGTGTTGAAAAAACATTTCTCTATTAAATACAATGCTTCTCAATGCAATTTTATGACTAATGCCTTCAAGACAATGGTTAGCCAAAAGCTTCTAAGGATAATGGTTTAAGAAATATATTAAAAGAAGTGTAAAGGAAACCAAAAAAGTTAGCATTTTGCTTCCTAGGATTTTCAAGTCAAACAATATGCCACTAAGTTAGATTGTACTATCTACGAAATTTCGAAACAATTATTGATCCCAATTATTAATCCTATAGTGTTGTAAAAGCTCTTGGTCAATGTACACCAAGACAAAGAAGATACAAAATGGAATCTGGACACTACAAAAGTAGATATAATTAAGGTTAACTCTATAATTTAAGATTATTTAAAGTACTAGTTGGCTCTTTGGTCACCTAAGGGAAAGAGATAAGAATGTTTAAGAATAGATAAGTTTTCAACCCATCTGTTTATTAAATAATAGACTCCCAAGTGCAAGTAATATTTTAGAATGGTAGGGAGGTCTAATAGTTAAGGTGAAATAGTTTAAGGAAATAGTTTAACTATAAGGTGATTTTATAGTTAAGGGGTGTGAAAAAGATTGAAAGTATAAGTCTCATCCACAACAAATACTAATATTTGCCGATGATAAAGAATTTTTTTTAGAATGGTAGCTTTTTCCAAATTCAACAAAGGTATTGCCCATATTGTCATAAAAGTTTAAGGGGGGTCTTCACTCTTGACCATCCCAAACTTTATAAAAAGAAAATGGCTATGTTTGGTAAGGATTACTCCATATTAGGTAAAGGTATTTCTTTAAGTGGGTTTGCATTCTTTTTTGCATTGAGGGAATAACCTTTACAGCCTCAGCACTTCTTTTAAGAAATTAGCAAATTGTTAAAAACTACTGAGAATGAAACCAGCAAATTCCCATAAGCAACATTTTATATTTGCATGAAAAGCAACTTGCTCTTCTTGTAATGGATTCCATCATCACAAAGCACATTTTGTTTGCAATATAGAATCATCATTACAAGGTATTACGAGAATCTAAGTTCACGTGCAATCTTTTTTCATTCCTTACCAAACAATCTCCATACACATATACAATATATATATATATATATATATATATATAGATATATATATATATATTGTGACTTTTTACAAAATACTGATAATAGTTAAAATATGAGACCATGTTGTACTCCCTTTGCCGCAGCCATTATATAACATAGTTGTTAAAAATCTGAATGAAGCTGACATGAAGATATTGTTAAATTAAAGTCTGATACTTATGATCCTATCATCTTCGTGGTCCGTATACATTCAAATTTAAGATGATAAATAACAAAGAAGATAACAAAGTTGATGATTTAATATTATAGCTAGCATATTAAATTAAGTTAATAAGCAACAAAAACATGTCAGAGAAAGGACAAAGTGCTATGTTGTCCATAGTGCAAGGATGTTATCTGATTGCAGAAATTGCTCTCTCTTGAATGGAACACACTTACAACAGCAAAGATATGTGTAGGGGTGTAACGTAGCTAACAATAATTTTATGTTTACCTATACCAAGACCAATGGACAATGACCCTTAATTGCATATATCTTTCGGATCAAAAGGGAAATGCAAGAAGAGGGGAAAGAAATATTTGAACTAGTTGTTAATATATTTTTCTCTCATTAATTTCAGCTTTTATACACATAATATAATACATATGTGATATGTCTGATTTTTTGCTTTTGTTGTTTACATTGTCTTGATAGATTCTTGCATTGTGGGAAATGCAACATTTTTCTCTTTCTGCTACTTATACATGAACAAGGGAAGCTCTCATACTCAATTTTATATTGTTAGGTATTAAGTAATAAACATTCTTATTATTTAAAACATTTTGATCTTGTAAATTTTGTTTCCATTGTGTCACATTGACATGTGAATGTACTTTTCCAAAGTGCAATTCACGTGAGTATTATCAATAAAAAATTAAATAAAAAATCACGTGAGTTTTGGTAGCTTTTGTAAGCCACAAGAATCCTAGAATTTGGAATATGCAGATAAAATTACCATGCATGCATGGTATAATATATCTACATTAACAAGGTGGATGAAATGCTGGCTCTGTGAATTCTGTGAATGTGCTACAGTTTCATTTTCAAATAAAGAGACAAATTTATACACATTTTCATATTATTTGGAATGTCACGGGGAACTTTTCTGAATTGAGCAATATAGTTTTATATATAGTAGGACCCTAATTTTTTCTGATTTTGGTATATGGTGTGCTCATGTTGGTCACATGAGATTTTATACAAATGGACAAAGTGGGTACATGTCAGCAACATCTATTCTAATTAACAATACATGAATTATAGTAATTGTGTGAATATCAATTGTAATCTTATCAATGAATTTGCTTGCTTATCAATAAATGACTAGGATTTCAATAGCAGTGGCTATGAATGAGTTTCACGTCTCATGTAATCCTTATAATCAAGGTCTATTACATGTAAAAATAGAATGTTAATACCCCAAGTCTCATATAGAGAAAGACATTTTTGTTAGCAAATAACCTGTGTGCTACATTATTTGCTGATCTAGTAATATGAGGTAAAGAGCAAAAATTAAAAGCACTCTTTAAACTAAGACAATCAGCAACAATCTCCTCATAATATGAGAAACTATCTTATTCTCTCAACATTTGGTAAGAAAATCATCTTAATCACAAAAGGTGAGAGATAAAAATGCAACTAAGCTAAATTATATGGTTCATGCATGGCATATATAAGGTTACCAAGAAAGCTTTATCCTCAATATTGTTGTGGAGGTAAAAATGGGGGGTCACAAGGAAATGCTAGTTGAGAAGTAATAATATAGAATCTAAAAGAGTGAGTTAAGAGGAACAAATACAATAGTGTAAGGGAAGAGACAATGTAGGAGCAGGGATAAGTGTATGGAGAAAATTGTTTTGTTGTGATGATTAATGGGAATGCATGTGAATGAAGGTGGGTACGTTATTTGTCTTTGTGGAATGATGACAATATACTGGAAGACGGAAGCAACAAAAAGTAACAGCTCTAAATACATTTCATATCTTATGATCTGTGTCATTGTATCTGATCTTCTCTATGTAATTATGTATAAATCTGAATCTATATTCACCTATATATATATATACATATCATTGATTGAAAATCGTGTCATTGATTGTATACTTGATGTATACTAGCCCCTTATTTTATAAGATTTGTTGAAGGCAGAAACTCAAAACTAATCTTCTTAAAATTGGTTGCTAATTCTATTAAAAATACTTTTTTAAGGATTTGAATCCCCTATATTGACAAAAATATGTCTTGGAATGTAACTTGTATATGGTTTACCAACAACTTATTGATGAATTTCGATGGGAATTGAAGACTGATAGCATACAATTGATTAGGACAATTAATGCTGTTCCTGGGTAATTGGACGTTGATCTCTTTATTGGAACACATGCATGGTAATGGTATATGAATATGGAAAAAGAATTTTCTGGATAGGGAATTTCATAATTTTCCTTTGCTAAAAAGTCTTATCACATTATATCTAAAGGGTCATGTCATTTTTTCTTTGTTTTGTCCTAGATTCTAAGTTAAAGAGTTTAAATAGAAATTTATTATCCAAAATCTTATCTCTTGTGTTTTCTCGTCTCTTTTGAATAATTTTATTGATTTTATTATTTATCTTAGCACAAAACAGCAAAATATTTGAGATGACTATATATATAAAAACATAACATTTAGATTTCACTTTGAAGATGAAAAAAATGAAAATGAGTTTAATTAGGTGGCTCATAAGATGAGAAAAATTAGAGTATGATAGCACGTGTGGAGAGAGAGGGAGAAAAAAGACAAAAGTTAAGTTTGATTGGTGTTGTGAGAAGGAAATGAGAGAGTTGAGGAGAGTCTAAAAAAGCCCCCGTGAGAAGTGTTTGGAGGCATTCCAATATCACAATATAGTATATAGAGGACTCCTCTCAAGTAATAGACAGACAAATGACGTTTTCCTTTATATTCATTGGACCTACTAATTAATTAAATATTTTGGAATTGATTATGCTTTTATAACAACTTTACTTCCTCAAATAGATGATTAAATTACTTTTTATTTATTTATTTATCTTATTTTTAAGTTTCATTTTGATTCTCTAACAAAAAAACTGTTAATTAGTCCTCTAATTATCAAATGTTTGTCATATTTACCATTTCTATTAATTTTCTGTATCGAAGTATTGATGATTGCCTCATAGATTAGGTCTTCTCACCACATTGACATGTTTTTAAATGTTGTTAGAGAATGAAATCGAAACCTAAAATTTTGGTAAAAGGTTCACAGAGTATTTTAGCCTAAATAAAGTCATGATGTGGTTCCACTTCCATCTTTCTTCTACAAAAGAGTATTAGCTTTAAAAAATCCATGATGTGGTTCTGCTTAGATCTTTCTTCTACAAAGGATCATGTAAAAGAGCACGCTTCATATTTTTAAGTATTACATCTTATTCGACCATATCGTGATCGAGGAGTCTCCAACCATTAAAGAGTTCCATTGTTACTAGGGCATGATAAGAATAGAGAGCCACAACACCATGTCCTGAACCAAAACTTTAACACATTAGTTTCATGAGCATTCTCTACTTATAAGTTATTTCACCAATTCCCTCTTATCCAATGTGAAACTTCACACTTAAATAAACCCAATAATCTCCACCTCAAGTGTGAGTACCACACACTTATAAATCTGCTTCCCCTTAAGTCCACCATGTCCCAGCCGAACCATCGGTTCTGATACCACTTGTTGGACCAGACTGTAACTGAGGAGCCTTCAACCACCAGAGGGTTCCATTGTTACTAGGCATGGAAAGAGTAGATAGCCACAAGTGAGACACCACGTATTTAACCAAATCCTTAAGGTAATGGTTCCATGTTTCCCCCCCTCTTATAAGCCTTTTCACCTTTCCCCTCATTTCCAATGTGATATTTCACAATTGAATAAACCAACAACCTCTCCCTTAATTGTGGGTACCATATACTTACTAGTTTGCTCTCCTTTAAGTCCATCATGTCTCAACCGAACTATTGACTCTAATACCACTTGTTGGACCCATTTGCGATCGAGGAGCCTCTAAACATCAGGGAGTTCCATTGTTATTGGGGTATGAGAAGAGTGGATAATCATAAGTGAGATACAACATCTTGAACCAAAACCTTAAGACATTAGTTTCATGTGTCTTTTCCACTAACCCTCTCTTATCTAATGTAAGACTTCATACTTGAATAAACCCAACAATCTTCCCCTTTAAGTTCAACATGTCCTAATCGAACCATTGACTCTGGTGCCACTTGTTGAATCAGACCGTGCGATGTGAGCCTCCAAGCACCAGAGAGTTCCATTGTTATCATGACATGGAAAGAGTAGAGAGCCACAAATGAGACATCATGTCTTAAACCAAAACCTTAAGGCTTTAGTTCCATGAGCTTTTTCCACTTATAAACACTTTCGCTCCTCCCGCCATATCCAATGTGGGACTAATACATTAACATATTTCAAGCACCCCTATTAATCTTCACCTTTCTTAAAATATGTTATTGTACTAGCTAGTCTCACATTACTTAACATTGGAATGAAGTAGAGTAACTAATGTTATATATTGGACTCAAGTCCATTGTTATTATTGGTGCCACACCAAATAGAAACACCTCATGGACACTTGTGTCCATGAGTGTGCTTGAGCTTGTAATCCTTATTCTCTAATAATATCTTGGTAGCCGCTCAGCACTCTCGGAGACGTAGACACAATTGGCCGAACTCCATTAACAAATTCTCTTGTATTCTTCGCTTTTATTTATTCTATGCAGTTAATTTGATTGCTTGTAACCAACGCTACACAACGATCGCTTCCATTGCACCAATACTTGGTGTCATAGCCAATTAGTATATGTCTTTTAGCCAAAACGCCACATTATGGCAAAGGAGGATGAAGAACATGTTGGTTGGAGAAATTCTGTCAAAGGCACTATACGAGAATAAATAAGATGAGTTGAAGGAGACAAAAACATTGTGGGACCATAATGGGACCATAGTTGTGTTGGATCTAGAACCACTTAAGTCCAGGCATTAAAGTGGGATCAAGGTGAAGATAGTAACTCAAGTGCTGAGTCAAACTCTAAGACACATGCTTGGATATCTGTGTAGATGTTAGAGAGGGTGATGTCATTTAAGATGAGAAGCGAAGTATCCTTATGACATGTCCGCAACGTCATATTGAATGATATTAATAGTTTGTAGATCCACAAAAGCACAGAGGCGTTGACAAACTTTGATTCATTGTGTAACATGTGCATTGTGAAATAGAAAATAGTCAAAGGATGCCATCATGATTAACCTACTTAGTTTTGATGAAATCAAGGAGTTAAATGGAAGCTTGAAGACTTGGACATCACCACAAACAACATACCAAAAACTCTAGGTCAACATCGTAGAACTTAGGATTGCTTTTATATTCTAGAGTCCTAAGATGTTTGCCTAGTATTGAGTTTAGGTTAGGTAAACCCAAGATGGAAGTCTCACAAAATGTCTAAAATGAAAATCATATAGGTTGATGCATCATATATATATATATATGATAAGTAAAATTCATGCATTTGCATTAGGCATACATGGTTTTTTTCAAAAAGGAATCAATCATTTCAAAAATCATAAATTGCATGCTCTTTCATCATATAGAGTGTTTACCATATATTTAGAAAAAACCATTTTCACACATATTAATCGATTAACTCAATTGATAATCGATTAAATCTTGTTGAAATTCGTTAATCGGTTAAGGAAAGGTGTAATCGATTAAAAGGAGTTACAGTAGCTAACCTCCCAGGATTTATGGCTTATTAATCGATTAAGAAGGTTAATAATCGCTTAAGCCATAATTGAAAAACTGTTTTAATAAACACGTTAATCAATTAACATGTTATATAATTGGTTAATATCAGTTAGACTCAGTTATATACAAAAGCTGTTATTTTAATCAGAACAACAATTTTTTAGAAAAGAGATTTTGAATTTTCAATTTAGAGAGAAAGAGAAAAACTCAAGATTCTTAGAGCTTAATTTTCAAAGCAATGTTGCTGATCTTTGAGAAGTTTTTTCTTGTATAGTTTTTATAAGAGAGAAAATAAAGGGAAACCTTTTTTTGTTGAAAGTGCTATCATTGTTATACCTTTGTAAAACCATTGCATATCATCATAAGTAGTTCTAGGCTGTTTGTAAGGATTCTGCATAAGGTTTTAGGGCTGAGCTTGAATGTTATATTCGCACATTAAGTGTGCATGATAACTCAACAAAATCTTGTTATTCAAGGAGTGGTCTCTTGGTGTGTTAGTATCACCTGAAAAGAGATAGAGAAAACCCTAGCTGTGGTTAGATAATTGTTTTCACGAGGACAGAAGGTCTTGGTTCAAGCGATACTTAGGTTGGGGCTAGAGTCGTGAATGGTGTGGTATCCTAGTAGGTGAGCTTAGTAGTCAAACCGAAGTGGGGGCTTAACGGTTCCAAGAAAAGAGCTTCTTGTGCTTGTATTGGAAGTGTGTTTGTAAAGAACATAAAGTTTCCATAGTGAAGAAAAATCTCTCAAATCAAACGGGAGGACTGGATGTAGTTTGCAAGTGGACCCTTGCTTCATCCATTTGTGACATTACTGGTTATTCTTACTAAGTTTCGCCTCTAGTGACTCTTGGACTCATGCGCATGGCTCCATGTCGGCCTTAATTTTGTTGGCGTTGGTGTAACGACTAGTGCAAGTAACAAAGACTAGGAATGCCCTAACACCACTTGTTACGCATTAGAGTTAAGAAAGCTTGGGGCGGATCTATATAAGAACTACATATATAGATAGGAAGGCAAGCACTTGTCGAAAGACCAATTCTTCTTTCTGCAACTCGCTTTGCTGGTTTTTCTACTGCGGGCTGGCTCCCAGGCTTTCCTACTGCCTTTTTCAATGCCTCTCCCACTGCTTTCATCACTGGTGCCTCCTCCTCTGCAAGTAGTTTTGTGGATTCACCTACTTATTTATGTCTAGGGCTCGATGCCCTTATGGATAAATAGGTGGTTCTGAATCAACGGGCTCTGCTGCCCCCGTGTAGCGACTCTCTGCTGCTTTTACTTAGCTGTTTGTTTGCTCCTGCCTTTGTATCTGCTATGAGTGAATCTACTCTGGGGTGAAACAACCACTGCGATTGCCTTTGACCATACCTTTACCTATGCCTATATTCATATCTTAAAGTTGCAGATCCAGAGCGAGTAGTTGCTTCAGTGGAGCCGGTTGATTCCGGCGATTCTGTTGATGAAGCAGTCAATGAAGAAAGACATTTGAGTCAGTCGAAGAAGCAAATGCTCTCGCCTTAGGGAAGCATACACACCTACTGCGAATTAGAGAGACCTGACCTACATTCATTAATCATCTCGTAGGAATTTCCCTTCTCAAGGTAGGTCAAAAGACCAAGCCGAGACTACTAGTAGGTCTCTTTATTTAAAAGAATCCTACTAGTAATTGGCGACGGACTAACCAAAAAATACTGTGTTGGAGCGTCTCCTGTGGCTAAGCGGGTAATGCACCTAAACCAGAAATTCGGGCCACTGTTCACTGCACTTTATTTAAAGCAGTGTGCTGGGGTTCCTCGAAAATCTGGTTTATGAATTTGTTCCTCTTTCTCTTACGAGAACAAGATATCGTAAGATTATTACCTATTATCATCGAAAGTGGATGAGAGTGAAAGAGAGCAGATACCTTAGTTAATATATCTAATACCTTTTTTTTAAGTATGTAGAGCTATCCGACTCGCTAAGCGAGTTGATAGAAGTATTCTTAAGCCTATCACAACCATCTCTGATGTGCCTCTGATTCAGCTTAATCTCCTTTCCTTACGGAGATTCTTGCTCAATCTGCAAGGCTAATCGTACGATACCTTGGTTCTATATTTTCCTTTCTTTGTGTCAAGGCATTATCTGGAACCCAACTTACTTGGAAAGCCATTCCGTCCAGGTCGCCGGATCGGAGGCGTCAAGGTCTCTTTTATGAAGATACATTGGTTTCTTCTTTACTCACATTCAAGTGCAACGGTTTCATTGAATCTGTCTGTCACTGAAATGGACGTCGAAGGGTATCCATTGTGGTCTCATTTGGTTCGTTCGTTATGCTTACGATCCAAATAACGATTGACTTTCACAGACTTCTCGTGAGGAGTCTATTTAGTTTCTTCGTTCCAAGCGTTTTATCAGCCTACCAAAGACACCTTCCGGTATGGTTGTACTGGTCGACTGACATCTTAAACATATGCAGGAGCAGGGAAGAGGCGGATATTCGCTATTTGTAACTACGTTAACCAAAGGCTCTTGAAACTCCCATAGCTTAGGGGTCAACTCCTGCTATTGGTTCAACCCAAAATCTTGGTAGTCGAATAGCCTCGTTCCTATCTTCAGGGAAGATATTTTATCTTATCTTAGAATTAGGTCTATCTATTATATATTAATATATATATAGATAACCCATACGTAGACGAAAGTAGCATTCAGGCATCGGTGGAAGCGCTAAGCGAAAAAAGTGAAAAAGCTTTGAAACTTTGAAGTCGATCGAACCTAGAGTAGCGGATTAGCAGCTGGTCTTCTACCTGATCTATCTACCATATTGATGTATTAGAGAGACCGAGTTCCTACGAGGGAAGAAAAGATGAACCAACTCTATCGATTAAAAAATCCATGTACCTTTGGATCTTCTACCTGATCTATCTACCATATTGATGTATTAGAGAGATCGAGTTCCTACATCGCATGGAATAGCTTACACGGAAAGGAGCTTGGTACAAGCTCAGATTGAAAACCGAAGTTCCTCAGCTAGAAGGAATGGGATCAGGGGTGGGTAATAGACTGACTGCCAAGGAGCGGAGCAGCTCGACCCTTCCATATTATATAATTAAGGCAAGCAAGGTCCCACGCCTCCTATTTCTTAAGGGGGGCGCGCTAGCGCGCACCCGTTTTCCTGCTAGGAGAGGAGTTCAGCTACTAATAAGTGAAAGAAAAGAGCGGACCGCAACTAGACTTGAGAAAAGATGGATGGATCGTGCTTGTGCTATCAAGCCGAAAAATGATTTCGAGCGGTATTCACGAAAATTAAAAAGATTGAATGGTTGTAAACATATTCGCTAGTTGGGTCAATTGGAACTCTTTCACTAGTGATTGTAAGCTAGGTGCCCTTAAATAAATGACAGGAGGGGAAGAAGCTCTAACGGAAGCATCCAATCAACCGGGAATCCCACCTTTCAGATTCTACATCTGCTACTGCTGGAGTGGAGAATGCCTCTACTACCTGTGCCAGCAAACTTATACTAAAAATAAGAAAAGGCTAGGTGTCCATGCCACCAACCAACTCCTGAAATAAAAACAAGCCCCGGCAAACCACTAGAAGTTACCCATCGAGTCGAGCAATGATCCAATTGGAGAAGCAAGCTGCTCTTTGTCACCCCATTTCCGGCCTGAGTCGCTGCATCAAGGTCAGAGCCAAATTGAGCAAAGGCGGCCACTTCGCGATATTGTGCCAATTCTAGTTTTAAACTACCGTAGACTTGTTTCATAGCTTTCAATTGAGCGGCAGACCCGACGTGACTGATAGATAAGCCGACGTTAATAGCATGTCTAATTCCGCGATAAAAGAGCCCACAAATGAACCAGGATAAAATCCTTGAGCACCTTTCTCTTTCCCTATCTGTTTTACAATTCTGTCTTTACTTGCTTTATGTGTTTAATTGCATTATGTGATTAGTGCTAATTGTTGTTAATTTATGAATAATCAAGAATCAATTTAGGATAGTAAAGTTTAGAAATCATCATTGATTTCATCAAAAAAAAGTCTATTTTTCAAAGAATCAACAATCAGTTTAATCGTTTAACGAGCTAACTATAATCGATTAAATCAACTGTCATTAATCGATTAACCCTGTTATTAATCGATTAACATAACACCTTTATATTATGCGCGTAAATCGGAAAAGCGAGATTAGTGATCCACTACACCTATTCACCTACCCTCTAGGTATGTTTTACCTTACTAGTACCTAACACATTGGCTTGGATGCAAGGTATAACACAAGCATAAGTAGAGATGCAAGGTGTGACATGGAGATTGGTTGGGATGCAAAAGTGTCACACAGACATTGGTTGGCATTTATGCAAGGTGTGTGTTGTGGGTATACTTAGAGGTGTCAAAATGGGTGGGTCGATTCGCCAAAGCCTGAATATTCATAGGATTGGGTACAATATTTACTACCTTTTATTGAATGCGGATTTCTTAGCTCAGACTAATCAGGCTATATTAAAATCGGGTTCAAGTTGGGCTTATCTAGACGAGTTCGAATTACCCATTTTTTTTTGGGACCTTTGGCTTCGTAATAACCTTAAGTGGAGATCGTTTTGCAACATTATATTATTATGAACTTATAATAAAAAATAGATAATAAATAATGATGTTATGAACTTTGAAAAAATAGATTAATGTTTATATTATTCGTGCATTATAATATTTGTTCTATTTTTTAAAATATACTTTTAAGCACAAGAAAAAAATAAAGTATCAAATCAAACGAGAAGAAACATTAATCATAGATACTTCATTTTTCCTTTCTTAATTGTGATTTAATTAGATTTGACTTTTACAACAAAAACATAATAAAAAATAGAGTTGTTTTCAAAAAAACATCATACTTGTTTACTATAAAGAACTCCACACAATCAAATTGAACTCATATTAATTCATAATGAAGGTCTTGACAATGAACATACAAATGATCCTCATTTAGTAAATAAAGAATGACAATCCTATATTATGATGGTGGTTATATTTTGAGAGATAAATTTCCTTATGAACTTGAGTCTATATTACCATTTTTATAAGTTGATATAATGTTACTTTTTATAGTGTCCAAAGGTTTATATATAATAGTAAGAGTCTAATAAGAATGAGAGATTTAATAAATAAGTTATATTATAAATCATATAAGTGGAATTGATATGACATATTTAACTCAAACATATGACAATAGATCTATGAGTTTGATTGACTTTGGTATAATAAGTGTGTTAAAAATGTTATACATTAATATCATATGATATATATCTTTTAAAAAATATATTAAATAATTTAAAAAAACTTATATAAATATTTTTTGATATTATACGGGCCAACTCGTTATAACCGTAACCCGCTCAGGGCAAGTTTGCACTACGCCAGAGTTGTCGTTTAACAACATGCATTTTAGGTATATAATAGAGATTTCAGACGCTTTCTATGTGAGTGCAGTAGTAGATAGTCATGACTAACAACGCTTTTGCATGCGCTCTTGTATGCCATACATTCAACAGCGACATCTCCGACGAGCGTTGTTATGTATTTCATAAATATAATAGTTTAGGTTAAAATGTGTGTTGTTGTATTGTTCATAAATATTCTCAACAACACAGATATACAACAACATCACTTACAACAAGCGCTATTGTATTAATCATATACAACATCGCTTTCTATAATGTGCACTGTTGTATTAATCATATACAACACAACAACACACTCTACAGTGAAAGCTGTTGTACTGAATATATACAACAATGTTTGCCAAAACTTCCCCTAGCATGCGCTATTGATTTGTAGACATTAATACCTGAATATACATTTATTACAACACAAACATTCTCAACAACACATACACATTAATATCGGTCAGAATATATAAAATATCATGTCAATTATGTTTTGGTAGAATATATAAAATTATAAACAAATAATATAAGTACAATATATGCAAATTACAAACAAACAAAATTATGCTATAATTATACAAAATCGTGCATCTACTTTTTCCTTTTCTTTGATTGTTTTTGGCTTGTAATATTATTTTTTGGAGGAACCTATTGATTCGCCCAAATCCCCTCATCGTGATCATCTCTTGTATATAAATCATTATTCATAGTTGGTCTGCTCTCACACGACTGCGATGTTCCATAAAAGGATCATCTTCCACATCAATATCTTCATATTCTTGGTCATTAATATTAGTGATGATTATTTTTTTAGTTAATGGTGGGTACCAACAAGGTAAAACACATATAGAGGAGGGTGAATAAGTGTAGCGGATCACTAGTCTCGCTTTACCGAAAATGTGCAAAAATTAAACTCACCGTTGTTAGTCAATTATAAGTCTTGTTAATCGATTATTATCAGCATTTTTTAATCGATTATTAACAGTCTTAATCGATTATCCTGAATCTTGTTATTCTAGAAAGTTCAATTTCTTACAGTACAATCAAAGTGATTATCAATCTTTATGACCCTAATATGATTACTGAGTTTATCATAGATTATGAACAGTAAGCACAAATCACAGAAATAAAAAAACTCAAAGAATCATAAAAACCGAAAAGTAAAAGAGATAGGGAAAAGAAGAATGCTCAAAGATTTTTATCCTGATTCGTTTGCGGTCCACTTGCAAACTACATCCATCCCTCCCCTTATGATCTTAGGAGGCATTTGTGTTGTTCTCTTTCATATGCATCTCACCATCACAATCCATAACATCACTTTTCTCACCATGCATTGTCCAACATGCGTAACTTTGATCAATATCGTGACACAATAGATGAACTTTTAACTCATTTGGAGTAATTCAGTTTGAGTAACAACATTTTAAGCAAGGACATACAATTCTATAAGGATTTTCAGCATTCACAATTGCAAACCTAACAAATGATTTCACTCTATCCTTATACTCATTCGTCAATCGATTGACACTCATCCATTTTCGATCCATTTTATAGAAAGGAATTGACAAAAAAATATAATGAGTGAATGAACCCTAACTCAATACATTATGTAATTAAAAAATATAAATCCCTAAAGCTTGGAGTTAAGCTCACCAAGGCAGAGCAAAATACATTTAAAAAGGGGAAAACCCTAACTTAATACAAGCTAAACGAGAGAATGAACTCACTTTCTATTCGTGTAATTAGAATGACAAATATTTATAGGGAGTACTCACTTTCTATTCGTTGAATGAGTGAATGAAATTTCAGTGTTGAATGAATGAATGATTGAGTTTCGAATTCGATGTTGAATGGTTTTGAGGTTGAATGTGAATGATTTTCGATGTTGAATGAGCAAATGACATTCGTGTTGAATGTGTTGAATGAGTGAATTGATTTTGAGGTTGAATGATTTCGAGATTGATTTTGAGAATAAATGAGTTTCGCTGCTGAGTAAATGAGTTTTGGGATTGCTGAATGTGTGAGAATGTGAGAAAATTTTAATTTTTTAGGGTCTGGTTGTACCTTCAACAATGCTTATTAAAGCCAACACTATCAATAAGATATAATCAACAACACACTTTAAAACATGCACTGTAGAGATCTCAACAACGCAACTTGTAGGAAACACAGTTTGAAGATGTATGCAAATCATTAAAATTAATAATGACAATTATGACATTCGAATAATGACAATTATGACATTCGAATAATGACAATTATGACATTTGAATAATGACAATTAATTAATTCTGTTTTTAATGACATTCAAATTAATAATGATATCATGACATTCGAATAATGATAATTAATTAAATTTATCAAACCATTAATAATGACAATTTATGACATGCAAATAATAAAAACATACAATGTAAGAATTAATGATAAATGAAATAATGACAATTAATTAAAACCTGATAGTGTTGTGTGCATGTGCTTAATTGTTAAAAATATTGCACTTCAACAACGCTTGGTTATATAAGCGTTATGGAATAAGTTCAAGGAAATAATATGCGAATTAAGTATTCAATAGCGCTTGTTTGCACACGAGTTGTGGAATAGGTTCAAGGAAATAATATGAGAATTAAGTATTCACCATCGCATACTAGTAGGTGCATTGTAGAAGTTATCATATCAACAATGCTTATTTAGTTGTGCGCTAATGTATATATTCAATTCAACAACGTACTTTTAAATGTGCGCTGTTGTACATATGGATAACAACGCTGTTTTAAATATACATTATTGATTTTCATAATTCCTAATTCTACACAGTTAAGCACATACAACAGAAAATCAGCCTGAATCCATACAGAACAATTAGAAACAAAACAACAACAAAAAATAGAATAACTAGAAACAAAACAACAACAAAAAACAGAACAACAATAAAAGAAAATCAACATTAATATATATTGAACAGCTAAAAATAGAACAAATGTTTGAACATAAACTAAAATAGAAGTATATATTGTACCTGTTTGAACATATATACACCAAAATATACATTACATTGAAAAGTTGATTTCTCCAAGCTACATTCTATGCTACAATCTATACCTATGCTGAAATCTATACCTTGAATTCTCTAAACTATTGTTTAACAGTAAGTATATAATTTGACCAATCTTCCATAATCTGGATGACTTGGTCAGTTGTGTATGAATCTCCGACAAATTTGATTGGAACTGACCACTGCTAAATGATCTTCTTCATGAAGTTCAGCATGTAATAACTGCAACCTTTCTCGTTTGTTTGGTAGAGGGTCTGCAATTAAAATCAAGTAAACATATAAGTATAAACTTAATTGAAATATGAACATAGTACACATATAATTGTTTGAGATGATTTTTGTGCCACTACCTTTATATGAGTCCATCTGATGTTAGACGATGGTTTTCTAGAACGACCACATGCTTTGTAAATTTGCAGCCTCCTTAACAATAAAAAATGTACTTAATTACAAAACACCTTGGAAAGTGAAAATATACCTATTGATGAGAGTATGTGCAACATATTTTGTCTTGTCCCCGATCATCTTTTTATCATTGTTGCTACTCGACACCAAAGTGGTAACATGTGGAGATAAGAACATAACCCTCTTTTTATCTTTCAAAATAAAATTATCATACAAATATCTAATATATATATATAACACAAATGTTAGTTAATTATAACACCATCAATGATTAACTACAAAAGGGATAAGTTAAGAAATCATAATTTACCAAATATATACATATAGCGGTTGCACCTATCCAGTCATGTTCATATATCCGGACTTCATTGATGCTAATGCATTTATTCGATAACATTCCCGAAGACTTCCTTGGAAAATGAAATAATCAATACAACACCTTGTCCCAAGTTCTTTATATGCTCAAACAACTCATAGCATTTCTTGGCTCTTTGGAGCTCACATCCCCTAAAGATGACTTAGTACACTTTGACAGCTTAGTTTTTTGTTTGCTAACCTTAGACTTCACCACCATAGCCTTTTCCGATAGATGTTCTACTATGCGAGGGGATGTCATTGAGCGATCTAACTCCTTCTAAGTAGGCCTGGAGTGTACATTTTCCTGAAATATCCAATACAAAATATATCAATTATTGATCAATAAATATAAATACAATATGAGTGAGCATAAGGTAAAATCATACCTTGGAAGGAACTACGTCGACAAGGTCTATTAGCCAAACCACATAAGTGCATATAGCCTCTCCCACTGTTAAGATATCCTCATCGAGAGGAATTGGCAGCAATGCATCTTCATTAATTGCAAGATCAATCCATCCCTTGACATGATGAGGTGGGATAGGTGTATTATGGAGCATAACATCTACCAAGTTGTACACTTTACCAATAACCACTACTCGCCTAGACGGGATATCTAGGAAAAGTTTTCAATTATTGATTCCCTATATGTTACTTAAAACATATAATTAGTTTATGACTATAATTAAACTAAATGACATATAAATTAAAATTAGTTAACTAAATTACCTCAAGAATGGGAATGAGAATGTGAATGTTGTGAGGGGTATGTGTGCAACTCTCATGAGTGGGAATGCTTGAAGGAACATTGCTAGGAGCTTGTCGTTGCCACTCAGCTTCCTTCAGCATCATTGATTGCTCAAAGTCATTGAACCATTGCATGAGGGTATCCAATTGGTTATGCATCCGATTCAATTGGGCTTCGGTTGCACGTTTTTGATGGGGTACAAATGTTCACTTGCTAACCCCAAATCCTACACCCTAGATAGGCAAGAGTACTCAGGAAGTCATAGTGCCTTATCAAGTATCATCTGACTATTCGAGGTCGTAGGTCCCCCTCCTTTCCTTTTAGGATAACCTGACACATCATGAAAAAAACAAACATAATGTAAATAAATCACATTGATAAATAAAGTATGGAAATCAAGTTTAATTAAATGATCGATGAACAGTTACAACACGGCTTGCCACTTCTTGAACTTATTCATTATCGATGACACTATCCTTGTTCTTACATGTATCCACTCATAGAACATCGAGATCTACTACATGTAGAGTCGAATATGTATTGTTTTGTTCCAGTTTCCAAAACATAACCAATAATAATGTAATTAGATATATGGATACATAAGATAGCCAATAATGTATTTACAAATTAACAATACTTACAATTTTTTCCTTGATTCCTCTATACCGTGCTTGAGAAGCTCGATATGGATACAAAGGCTTAGATTCTCTCTTACGATTTTCATTACATACTATCTACAATAATAAACAACATTAACATCAACAATCATATATATGTATATACAAAAGCATATATAAGAATAAAGTCAATATAAGGAAGATGATTTTACCAAGAAAGACTCGTCTTCGTGCCTGTAGTGATAAAAGCCTTCCAATCCTCATCTTCAATGACATTTATATATTTAGTTGGAGGTTTGAGGTTGAGATTTCCATCAACATCTCTTATAAATTTTCCGGCATCAGTTCTGAATTGTCGGAGAGCCTTCCCGACAGATTTAAGGATGTGATCCTTAGGCTCTTCACAAACATCAAAAGTTGACTGAAAACAGATAAATATACAACACATAACATCAGTCCATTTATATTGCATGAAAATACATATACATTGCATGAAAACACATATGCATTGCATGCAAACAC
This sequence comes from Lupinus angustifolius, assembly GCF_001865875.1. NCBI lineage: Eukaryota > Viridiplantae > Streptophyta > Magnoliopsida > Fabales > Fabaceae > Lupinus > Lupinus angustifolius. The sequence goes on from NC_032010.1 coordinate 14,430,250, forward strand.
ATATGCATTGCATGCAAACACATATGCATTGCATTAAAACACATATACATTGCATGAAAACACATATGCATTGCATGAAAACACAAAAATACACACACATAAATATAATCTTATTGTTATTTCATTCCAGATACACTCTTTCACGACATTCAACTTATCATCAGTCCATTTGCTGAATGTAATAGGCACATTTTACCTAACCATGATCCCAATGTTGCTTACCAATGTGTTGCCATCCTTCGAGTTTATAGGTTGACCTTTTGTGTTCCATTCAACTTCAAGCTTCATTTCCGTAGTTCTTGCATGAATGACATTCTTCATGGAAGTCATTGCATGGGGAGTTCGTTTATGAACAACGACATTCTTGTCTTGCGAAGTCGTTGTAGCATCGTGATCACCTTGAGTGTGAGAATCATGTTCACCTTCAAGTTGGGAAGCCTTGATGAAGTTTTTTGAGTGTATAAGGTTTTCTATTCGCACAAGTTTGAGAGTGTAGAGGGAATGAAATAATAGTAAGTTTATATTTCAGATATTTAAAACGTTGCACCTTTAATAGTCGTTGTAGATATGTAGATATGATATCTTCAACAATGCTATTTTAAGGGTGCGCTGTTGATATGACCTATTCAACAACACATCCTTAAAGACACGTTGTTGAAGATGTCACATCAACAACACACCTTTAAAAGATCGTTGTTAAACATCCACAACTTTTTACAACGCACAATCATAACATATCAACAGCGCACCCTTAAAAAAGTGATGTTAAACATCCACAACTTTTTATAGCTTCATAGTCATAAAATATCAATAGCGCACCTTTAAAAGAGCGTTGTTGAACATTCACTACTTTTTAAAGCTCATAGTTATTAAATATTAACAGCATACTCTTAAAAGAATGTTGTTAAACATCCTGTCATAAGATATCAACAACACTCTTCTAATCATGTGTTATTGACTACGTGTAAATTAACAACACGTTCTTGAAAGAGCGTTGTTGAAGTTGTAATATATGTGTTGTTGTGGATAATTATATGTTGTTTTAATCAACAACATATAATTATCAACAACAACACACATATATTATAAACAATTATGTTGATGAATATTTGATAAGTTATATTACAGAATAAAAACAAATTTCATTCTTAAAATTAAACAGTGATATATATGTTGCCACAATACAATGTTCAATTCGATCGCAACAAAAAAAATAGAATTAACCATCCAAAAGACAAATATAATTGTTCATGGAGTTTACACAATTGTTCAAAATAAAAACAACAAAAAAGAAATTAACAACAATTGTTCTTTCAAATAAATCATCCCCTGTTAGCCTAAGAGAATTAAGAAATTCCATATACTCTAGGCCATCGTCCCCTGTAGCCGTTAAGACTGGCTGCAAAAATAAATATGTACTTACGACTATTAAAGACTAGTTTAGAGAAAAGAAAAAGAGTACTAACTGAAACATAACAACACTTGAAAAAACGAATGGAAATAGAATCATTAGTGTGAACCACAACATATATGCATTAAAATGGAAAGTGAATCGATATCATCATCCTTGGCAGATGTGCAAACAAACAAAAGACTAATAACTCCACCATTAATTTTTCGGATATGTAAACATCGTATCCAAGCAACAGTGCTCATATAAGAAAGTGATGTTACTATATCATCTTCAACAATGCTTCTTTAATAAAGCATTTTGGAATAGATGTAAATTAACAGTGCAACCTTAAAGGTGCGCTGTTAAATAGAACTTATTCAAGTCAGCGCTAACATCACTAATGTTCAACGATGCTTTTTCTAGCTTGAGCTGTTGAAATTATATCCGCCTATCCAAATGAACAACGCTTGCTTGAATGAGTAGTGTGGATGTTCTTCTGCCTCATTTTTAACAACATTGTTCTATCAAGCGTGGTTGAAGGACCGTGGTTTATTGCAATATCTGGCATAGTGTTGGGATGCAATTTGATGTACATAAGTTGTACCTAGGCTTTTTAGTCTAATATGGTTTAGCCTAAACCCTATGTGGGCAAGCTCAAATCCATCTGGTTAGTCCATTTTGACAGCTCTAGGTATACTCCTTATGTTGGACTATGGTAGTTCTTTTGAACTATGCTTATCAGAATCGACAATGGTGGTATAGGTTGAGGTTTCCTAGGAAACTCCAAGGTTCAGTTTGATTGAGTATTGAAGAGAATGATTGTTGGTGAACTATTGTGTAGAGATTCCATAATATTGAAAGACTTCCTAGCAATAGATGGCTAGGTGACTTGTTTCAATAGATAGTGGTACATGGAGTTGTACTACAAGTTTGGAGAGCTATGCTTTTGGTAACATCATCAAGGATACTGGAAAATGGTTATGTTGAAGGGAACCTGATTTTATGTGGAGGTACTTTTTAAGAGAATTAAGCATTGAGCAAAGTGAAGTGGGATATTTGCTAAGGTGGAGATGTTTGCATAGATTTCCTAAGGAGCGAGATATTCGCCTATTTCAATTAAGGTGTCGATTGTTGGGGATGTTTGAAATATGTTATTGTATTAGTCTATATTTCCTAATATTGAAATGGAGTAGAGTAATAAATATTATATATTGGAATCAAACCTCTTGTTATTATTGGCACCACACCAAATAGGAACACCCAATGGACACTTAGGCACATGAATGTACTAGAACTTGTAATCCTTATTCATAGAATAAAACATTGGTATCCGCTCGGCGCTCCTGGAGACATAGGCACAATTGACTTAATCTCATTAAAAACTCTCTGGTCCTTTTCTCTTCTATTTATTCTATATACTTTATTTTATTGTTTGTGGTCAACGCCGTGCAACGATCACTTTCAGTGCACTATTGAAGCATAAAGATTAAATATTTGCCTTATTGAATTCTTGTGTTCTTGTTTATGACTTTCGACCATTTTTATCTTAGTCACGAGCTTTAATCCTTGTGTTCTTTATTAGAACACAAAAATGCGGATAATGGTTGATCAGATGTTGATGAAGGGGTGGAAGGTAATCGTCAAGCAGCAGGAGGAAGTAGGAAAGCTGGACCCGCCGGTGGAGGTACCTGAAAAGGTTCTCCGACGATCAAGTCAGTGTATGAACTTAGTGAATGAATAGTGAAAACAAATATCAATAGAGTGAGTAATGTTAGAGAGTGAAGAGATTAAGATACTTCCTATTGGTGGAGATCCCTATTTATAGAAGAGAGAGTTGACATTGGGCTCTTGGCTGGTGGTGCGACGCGTGGCCGACCAAAGGTGTTGTCGGGAGTTGCTTTTCCCGTGTGAGGCGGTCTACTAGGACCGTACACTGTGCCATTCTTGTCTTCTAGCCTGTGGTTGGTTTGGTACCCGTTCTGCAACCCGTCTGTTGTGCTGGCAGGTAGGTTGGTGGAGTACGGAAAGCATGCTGTCTCTTGGGTCAACTCTGGTGGTCCCAACAAGTGGGGCCCACCTCGGCGACCAAGCATGAGA
>NC_032010.1:14433839-14435763 GCF_001865875.1 Lupinus angustifolius
AAAAAACCCAGGTAACCTTCTGTTCTCATGGTTTTTATTTGTGATTATGAGTCTGATTCCGGCGTGGAGATCCTTCCTAGACCTCCACCGTGTTTCCAAAAATTGCCACCTTCGTCTTACGCATTGGTGGAGGTTCTTGAACCGTTGAGTGTTGTCCCTCCCCCCAGAGGTGGAGGTGTAGGGTTTCATTGGAGGGGTGCCGATGACTATCTGGCCTCACTGCGTGCCAAGTATGGGCTTAATTTGAGCAGCAGTTCCGAGTCTGAGTCTGAGTCTGAATCTGATGACTCTTGTGATGGCAGGTTCATGACGATGAGGACATATAAGTCAAAGGCTCCGCAACTGTCTATTCCAGCGGAGTTGGCCGGGGCAGATTCCCGCTACTGGTGGGTGGACAGAGAAGTGCTTGGGAAGCCTAGCATGTTCCCCTATGGGAGTTCCCTCAGCCTACCTGTGGCCAAAGAGTCGTTCCATGGTTTCGAGGTCGTTGCTCCTAAGTCAGTGGAGAGGGTTTGTTACAACTTTGCCGAGGAGAGGAAAGATAAGTACACCTTCTTCATGTATGAGGCGTACGTCCGGCGCTTGGGGCTTCGTCTCCCACTGGAGGAGTGGGATATTCAGATTCTGGTGCACCTGCAGCTTGCACCTAGCCAACTGACCCCAAATTCGTGGGGGTTTATTAGGGCGTTCAAGATCATGTGCCGGGCGGCGGGCTTTCCTTGTACTCTGAAGCTATTCATCTGGATGTTCTGGGTTGGACATCGCACCAATTCAGATGAAGAAAAGGAAGGACGCCATGGTTGGACGAGACTGATATCTCGGCCAAAACGGGGGTTTGCTGACGCCGTTTCCTTCAAACGAGAAGAAATGGAAGGGCGGGTATTTTAAGGTTAACGTCAGGCAGGCGTGGAATGACTGGTGTCTCAGCAAGTCGGGCGAGCCGCGGTTCCCTTTTTCTTGGAAGGGGGAGATCCATCAACGTCCTTCTAAGGGCTTCTTGGTGGAGATCGGGGACTTATCTCCGGAAGAGGCGAAAGCTGCTGAACTCATATCCTACTGGATTGACGAGGGGGGAATTCTTCCTTGCTCGGCGATCCGTGATGGGGGCGGTGCTTTAGTGGACCTTGTCGGTGGGTGGACTGGGTTCATCTTTTACTACTTTGCTTGTCTGTATTTGCTTATCCTGTTGTTAATGTTTTTCTTCTTCTTTGTGCAGTCGAACTAAAAGCCAAGATGAGTGAGAAGCTGAGGAAGAGTCTTCTTTTGAAAAGGACCGCCACTTTGGTTAAAAAGGATGTTGCTTCTTCCAAGTGTCAAAGGACGTCATCTTCCATTCCCTGACCTACTGAGGGGTCTTCCCGCCAGGCAGATACGCCACCTTCTTCAGAGAGTGGGGGGACGCCTCAGAATTTGGTGGAACCAGAGCTGGTTCACAAGGCTCCTGAAACGCCTCCTGTTGTGCCAACTGAAGCGGCTCTTCCTGCTGAAACTGCTGGAATCCCTCCGCCCGTGTCAACTAGGGACGAAGCCGGGACCTCGGTGCCCCTTCTTCTGGGCAGCCAACTGGAGAGGACGTTGGTCGTTCATCTGAGTCGACCAGGAGAAAAGGGGCTAGGGGGAGTCAGGACCGCATCTCTCCTGTTAGCGTCCCTCGGGTTATTGAGCAGTCGCTCCTCAATGTAAATGCCAAGGAGACTTTTGACAAGTTACTTCTATCCGTCCTGCTGCAGAACGTGAAAGGAAGCGCTGTTCTTATTGCTTCTATCCAGAAGTATCTAGAGCTGGACGGGGTTTTGGAGTCGCGGGTGGCGGATGCGACGACGTCGAAACTCCGGGCCTTCGCATGAGGCGGAGAAGCAGAAAATGGCTGATACCCATGCTGCTGAAAAGGCGGAGCTGACCAGACTGGGTGAGGTCGCCAAGG
>NC_032010.1:14435863-14436623 GCF_001865875.1 Lupinus angustifolius
GACAAGGTAAAATTGACCGCCCAAGTGATGGAATCAGAAGGGGCTGTTCGTAATAAAGAGGAAGCGCTTCGCCGGCGAGAAAGGGAGTCTGTAGCCTGGACAACTCGTGCTGAGGCTGTCGAGCGAGAAAGTGCTGCACTTCTTGGGCAGGTGCAGGCATTAAATGAAGAGAAGGCGTCTTGGGAGGCTCGGGTGCGGACACTGGAGAAGGAGAAAGAGCAGTTAGAGCAGGCTGTGGGTGAGACTGCGACGGATGCTTGGGAGAGTGCTCAGTCTCAACTAGCTCTGGCGTATCCAGACAAAGACTGGTCTTGGATGTAGTTGGGGGCCTATGTTGAAGAGGGGCGCCTGCTAGTGGGGGGCGATGATGGTGAGCCGGTCTTGATGTCTTTTCCTGGCCAGGGTGGGGGGCCTTTGTAACTTTTGTGTTTAAGTTTCTTGTAATTTTTCTCCTTTTTAATCGCCTTGTAACTCGTTTTCATCTTAATGAAGAATCTTTGCTCTTATCGTCTTTATTAAACTCTTGTGTGTAATGGGTGATATGTTTCTGGATGGTTTGAACGTGATAAATTTGGTTCCGACTTTGCCCGCCGTTAGCCAGGCGAATGTTAATGCAAAATGGTCTCTTGGTGACTACAGAAAATCCATTTAAGTGCGCGAGGGCCGGCCCCATGGGCGGGAGTGAAAACTATAGTTGGTACCAGGCAAGGGGGGGCGAAGACCGGCCCCTTGGGTGTAGGTAAAAAACCATAGTTGGCAC
>NC_032010.1:14436723-14438071 GCF_001865875.1 Lupinus angustifolius
ACCAGCCCTTTGGGTGTAGGTAAAAAAAGTCATAGTTGGCACCAGGCAAAGGGGGCGAAGACCGACCCTTTGGGTGTAGGTAAAAAATCATAATTGGCATCAGGCAAAAGGGGCGAAGACCGGCCCTTTGGGTGTAGGTAAAAAAAATCATAGTTGGCACCAGGCAAAGGGGGCGAAGACCGACCCTTTGGGTGTAGGTAAAAAATCATAATTGGCATCAAGCAAGGGGGGCGAAGACCGGCCCTTTGGGTGTAGGTAAACCACCATAGTTGGCACCAAGCAAGGGGGGCGAAGACCGGCCCCTTGGGTGTAGGTAAAAAATCATAGAGATTGCAGAAAATGATTCATCAACCATATATATATAAGTGGAAAGGATTACAAAAGAAACGACCAACCGCGCATGGGGTTGTCGGTTAGGCATAAAATATCCGGAGGTTGGCGGCGTTCGAAGTTCTGGGGATGTTTTTTCCTGCCAAGTCTTGAAGCTTGTAAGCTCCTTTGCCGATCTTGCTGATGACGCGGTAAGGCCCTTCCCAATTGGGTCCCAACTTGCCTTTCACCCGTCCTACGTCTGCTCTCCTTAGTACTAGAGTTCCTTCGGGAAATTGGCGGGGAACGAATGAAGAGTTGAATTTCGCCGCAGTTTTCTTTTTAATGCTTTCTTCTCTGAGACGGGCTCTTTCCCGGATTTCTTCCACTTCATCGAGGTTGTTTCTGAGGAGGGACTGATTATCGCCCTCATTGAATCGAATTGTTCGCCAAGTAGGTTATCCTATCTCGATCGGGATCATGGCCTCTGCGCCGTATGCTAAATTACACGGTGACTCGCCGGTCGTCGAGTGGGGAGTGGTTCGATATACCCATAGCACGTGATGGAGCTGATCTGGCCAATTTGCTTTTGACTCGTTTAGCCTTTTCTTCAGCCCTTTTAGGATGACCTTGTTTGCTGCTTCGGCCTGTCCGTTAGTCTGTGGGTGCTCTACTGAAGTGAAGTGCTGCTTGATATGGAGGCCTGATAACAATTCTTGGAATCTTCAGTCGGCAAATTGGGTGCCGTTATCTGTTACTATGGCGGACGGGATGCCGAAACGAGTGATTATGCTTCGCCAAGTGAATTTCTGGATGTTTGCTGAGGTGATGGTAGCCAATGCTTCCGCCTCTATCCATTTAGTAAAATAATCTATGGCGACAATCAAAAACTTTAGCTGCCCTACTGCTTGAGGGAAAGGCCCCAGGATGTCCATACCCCACTTACAAAAAGGCCAAGGTGCTTGCGGTGTGGTTAGTTCTTCTGGTGGGGCTTTATGAAAATCGGCGAAAAGTTGGCAACGAGTGCATTTTCGAGTGA
>NC_032010.1:14438171-14439467 GCF_001865875.1 Lupinus angustifolius
TGTGAAAGTAAGGGAATGTTCAATGGTTACTCTTTGCCCATCTTCCAATAGAATTCCAGCCCTGCTGCCTTTCGGGTTAGAAGATCCATCGACGAAGATGGTCCATACCTGCTCCGGATCGCCCTCTGGTGCGGCTAGCTCGGCCACAAAGTCAAATAGGACTTGGCTCTTGATGGCCGTGCGAGGTTCGAAACGGATGTCAAATTGGGAAAGTTCTATTGACCACGTGATCATCCGCCCGACCAACTCTAGCTTATGCAACATTTGCCTAATTGGCTGATTAGTCCTGACGATTGTTGTATGAGATTGGAAGTACTGGCGTAGTCTTCGTGTGGCGACCAACAACGCATATGCCACTTTTTCCAGCTTTTGGTATCTTCGGCCTTGCAGGGCTTTGCTTGTGAAATAGACCGGGTTTTGACCTTCTGTCGTTTCTCGTATCAGTACGGCTGCTACCGCTCCGTCAGACACGGCCAGGTATACATACAGGATTTCCTCTGGTAGTGGCTTGGAGAGAATAGGTGGGGCGGCCAGGTATTGCTAGAAGGTGTTGAATGCCGCTTCACAACTCTCAGACCATTCAAACTTCTTGCTCTTCTTCAATAACTGGAACAGAGGAAGTGAATGTTTCGCAGCGGATGGGAGAAACCTGGACAGCGCGGCTAGTCGCCCATTTAATTGTTGGACCTCCTTGACCGTGCGGGGGCTTCTCATGTCGATGATTGCCTGGCATTTGGATGGATTTGCTTCGATCCCCCGGCTGGTTAGAAGGAAACCGAGGAACTTGCCCGCCTCTACTCCGAAAGTGCATTTTTCGGGGTTTAGCCGCATGTTGTATTTGCGGAGTTGCCGAAAAATGCTTTCCAAAATGGATACATGATCTTCGCCGGGGAGGCTTTTGGCGATCATATCGTCCATGTTGACCTCCATGTGTTCTCCGGTCTAGTCTGGCCGACGAACACCTTGCTCATCATTCTTTGATACATTGCTCCCGCATTTCTCAAACTGAAGGGCATGACAGTGTAGCAGTAGGCGGCTTGATCAGTGATGAATGTAGTCTTTTCTTGGTCGGGGGGGGGGTACATCGGGATCTGATTATAGCTGGAGTATGCGTCCATGAATGACAGGTACTGATATCCTGAAGAATTATCCACCAAATGGTCAATGTTTGGGAGAGGATAAGGGTCTTTAGGGCATACCTTATTGAGGTCTGTGTAGTCCACGCACATCCGCCACTTCCCTGATGGTTTCTTTACCAACACAACATTTGCCAACCATGTGGTGTAGGTGATTTCG
>NC_032010.1:14439567-14439832 GCF_001865875.1 Lupinus angustifolius
GGTCTCCTTTTACTGTGCAGACTTGGAGACTGATGGAGAGGAACTTCATGCAGAGGTGGGGTGTAGAGACGATGGCTCCAAGCCTATTCGAAGTCGACCGGCCGATTATGGCGTTGTATGCTGAATCACACTGGACGACCAAGAACTTTGTTTGGACAGTCCTGCTCATGGGGTGGTCGCCGACTGTAAGCCAAATCTCTACGTATCCCCTGGGAGTGATTCCCTGACCGGAAAATCCGACCAGCTGTCCATCATAAGGTAAGAG
>NC_032010.1:14439932-14440447 GCF_001865875.1 Lupinus angustifolius
GGGAGCTTCTGGCAGCGACGTGCATTACTTCCCGGACATACTTTTTTTGGGCGGTCCTGGAGGTACCCCCGGCATCAAAACCTTCGGAGATGGTGTTGATATCAACCGTGCTCCGTGGTCTCCGATTGTCTGCCCGGTGCCTATCCGTCTGAGGACGTGGGGTAGGGCGCTGATGTTGAAATTGTGGGGGGGACCGTCTTCTTGGAGGTTTTGGTCGACGGGGCTGTGGTGACCGTCGGCGCTGTTCTAAACCTGCGATGAATCGCTGCAGATGATCAGCCTGTATGAGATCTTCGATGGTATCCCGGAGCTGGGTGCAGTCATTGGTTAAGTGGTCGAACCGAACATACTGTGGTAGTCATAATACTTGGACCCGTCTTGCGGGCCGGGCTTTGTAGGGCGGGGGCGTGGGAGTTAGACGAGGTGAGTGGAGAGGACCTCTTGCAAGATTCGGGAACGGCTGGCGTTCAGGGGGGTATAGGTGGAGTATTTGGCCTTTTTGGTTAGTGAGGGTA
>NC_032010.1:14440547-14514633 GCF_001865875.1 Lupinus angustifolius
GGGGGAAAGCCCTGCACATGATGGGGTCAGTCGCCCCGTGGAACAACATAGAAGCCTCGAAGGCGTCGAGGTGGTCTTGTGGGTCCGCCGTCCCATCGTATTGGTCCATGTTTGTGGTGCGGTGGAAATGGGAGGGTAATGGGTAAGCCATGATAGTAGGTGTAAAAGGATGCCTAGCACCACAAGAGTGGTGTGGGGTTGGTTGGGATGGTGGGTGGGATTCGTTCGCTGACTCTTCACGTTTACTTTCGTGAAAGGGGCGTTCAGAATGATCCCCAGGGTTTATTTTGGATTGGCGGAGTTCNNNNTGGTCTGGGGTTGGTTGGGATGGTGGGTGGGATTCGTTCGCTGACTCTTCACAGTTAATTTCGTGAAGGGGGCATTCAGAATGATCCTCATGGTTTATTTTGGATTGGCGGAGTTCTTGTATTACGTCGGCCTGCTGTTGGATGAGCCGCTCTTGGCGTTCCAGCATCTGGAGAAGGTGTTGAGTGGTTGGCTGTTGTTCTGGAGTGGTATGATGGCTTCGGCTGGCTTGATGGGATGGTTGTCTTGGTGGGGGAAGGGTACTTGGTGCAGGGTCGACTTGGCTGGTTGATAGAGCTCGGTTTCTGGTGGTTACCATGGTGTGAGTAGGAAGCACAGACGGCGCCAATGTTCTTTATTAGAACACAAAGATGCGGACAGTGGTTGATCAGATGTTGATGAAGGGGTGGAAGGTAGTCGTCAAGCAGCAGAAGGAAGTAGGAGAGCTGGACCCGCCGGTGGAGGTACCTGAAAGGGTTCTCCGACGATCAAGTCAGTGTATGAACTTAGTGAGTGAATAGTGAAGACAAATATCAATAGAGTGAGTAATGTTAGAGAGTGAAGAGATTAAGATACTTCCTGTTGGTGGAGATCCCTATTTATAGAAGGGAGAGTTGACATTGGGCTCTTGGCTGGTAGTGCGACGCGTGGCCGACCAAAGGTGTTGTCGAGAGTTGATTTTCCTGTGTCAGGCGGTCTGCTAGGACCGTACGCTGTGCCATTCTTGTCTTCTAGCCTGTGGTTGGTTTGGTACCCGTTCTACAACCCGTCTGTTGTGGTGGCAGGTAGGTTGGTGGAGTACGAAAAGCATGCTGTCTCTTGGGTCAACTCTGGTGGTCCCAACAAGTGGGACCCACCTCGGCGACCGAGCATGGGACCTTTGGTTCGCCGAGTAGGAACACTCACAATTTTTGTACTCATTTACCCATTGTAAGTTATCATATTTCAGACAACGGTGAAACATGGTAGTACGCACATGTTCACCATGTATGAGTTATATCATTTTGTCTCACCTAGTTTTTTTGTAAAAATTTTTAGGCCTTTCCATTTCCACTAACAATATATGTACTCATTGACTCATTTGAAGGTAAGTTATCATGTTTCAAACATGAGTGGAATATGATACTCTGTGAATGTTTAGAGGTGAGTTATCTTGTTTTAGACATGGGCGAAACATTGGAGTGTCTACATGTTGACTGTTTAGTGAATCCCCATGCCCTCAAATTATCATTTTGTGGTACCTAAAGTATCATCTCATTTTTAAAAAAAATTAAATCTTTTCATTTCTATATAAAATAAAAAATATGCATTTTGAGGTATAATGATTTTTTCCTGCTTTCCCCCCTCACATTGGAGTCTTTCCAATTTTTACATGCATTTTCTCGCCTCACCATTGGTGAACCCATTGACTTTGATGGGTATAAGAAGTATGATCTTTTTATTTGGACTATCTGCATGTTTACATTGTGCAACCTCATGTATGATTTTATAATTTATGTCCCAATACTTTATCTTACCCTCAAAAAGTTTGACAAATGTTTTGTGTGACCATGTCCAACGAAAAACGTTTCTCGAAATAAAAAAGATATAAATCAATTTTTTTTCATTCTTTAAAGTATGTGAATTTACACAAGGTCTAAGTATGCATTACTTATTTTTTGCTTAACTAAAAGATAAATTTATTTCTAACAAAAAAAAAATGAAAACAATTCTACTTTTCACCAATTGCATGTTCACTCAAGCAACTTTGTCCGTAAATTAATCTTTTTACATGCACTTTACTCAAAATTTGCATGTATACTTCTAAATACACAACATAATAACAATATCATGCCCATTTGACAAGATTAAGGATTTAAATGACAAAAAGCACTTGCGGACTGACTACCATTAGAATTTGTGAAATTTGGTATGTCCAAATACCGCTAAAATCTAGACTTTTATGAATGATTTTTATAGATTCCAAGGTAACAATTTGTAACATCTACAATAATACATATATTCCATCAAAATATAAAAACATAATTTTATGTAACATTGTGAATTCTAGAGGAACGATATACAAGTCTATGTTAGAAAGGATAAGTTTAATGAATGAAAAGTTAAATTGAAGGAGAATATCACATGTCATGTACAATTTTAACATCATGTGGAATGATATCTGATATAAAGCATGTGACAATGTCTGCAAAATACAGTTACTGCTAGTACAACCCTTGAACAAAATACTTTCCCGATATTCCTCTATGTGAATATAATTTCAAAAACTTCAGTGACATACTAGTTGTGAACTTTCAAACTGATTTATTAGTAGACTAGTTCAAACTACTTATATCATGTTAATTCAAACAATACATTTTATTTATCTGCAATCTATGTAACATATCTTTGTTTTTTACATAAGAGAGCTAGAAACCAGTGGATTTGTTGATGAGCTTATCTTTTCCTAGACGAAGGGAAATTTGAAGAAGGTTATCTTCACCGTTAAAGGTTCGAGGTAATATTTTGTACCATTTTCATAACTGTCTAATTCCATCATTTTAATTTTTCTAACTCCATTTTTAACAAATGTTAAACAATAGCGACTCCATTAGTTGTACACTTTTGGAAGCCCATGCAATGAAATTTATCAATTACTACAACAACCGACTAAGTAGTGAACCCATGATCATTATCCAAGTACATGTAAGAATCAAGGAAGGACATGATGTTAATCAGAAAATAAGAGTAAAAATACACCTTCGATATCACAAACTAGTATAAAAAAAGTTTTATTATCGTATCTACAAGGACTTGCCAAGATTATAGCCTTTCAATTTCAGTTACCGTTTTAAGTTGAAAAATATATGAATTGATTGTTTGTTTGACACAAACGCTTCAAATGTAATAATAATAAAGATAGTTGAGGTTGAACTTCACACTCACTTTCACTATACACTTGATTCTATACTCTAGATCCATTTAGTAACGATCAATCCACATAACAACCTCAAGATTGCTAACAACTAATATCTTAGTCAGCTAGCAACTTATGCAAGGAAGCCCTATGTCTAGCAATTTTGATACATAAGAATAAGAAACATGACTTGAAAAATCATGCCCTTATGTCTAGTCATTCATGCATGCAAGTTGAGTGAAAATACAATACCTCAAATGTACTAGTCATCAATGTCTTGGTCTATACTAATACTTTAATGGAAATAGTTATATGTCTAGTAACTACAATGACAAAATTCAGTTATATGAACCTCCAAGCATATCTCTATGTCTAGTAACATATGCTATTCAATTTGAGAGTTATAAAATCTCAATATTAATTCTACGTCTAGATACCAAAATTGAAATGCATGAAATGACAAATTATACAAGTTTATGTCTAGCAAATGTGCTACTTGTAGTGTTATGCAAGTTCAGAATAGTGTTGAAAGAAACTTAAGCAATTATTCACAAATCATGCAAAGAGTTGATCAAACTAAAGACAAACAATAAGTAAGTATAAAAATCAAATGGAATCGAACTTCATGCAATAATTCATGCTACATTCAACCCTAAAATGGAATACTTAGCTACTCATATCCATATAATATAAGCATGATAGGGTTAATGCACTCATAGGACAGTAGAACCACTCATAATTGAGTATCGATTAACACCTATAATACTTACACTTATTTTCTATGATCTAAGTGGGCTATGCTATCTAAAACTTAGCAAAAATAAATTACAATTCGAAGGAGTAAGAGTGTGTGTCATTAGTGAGGTCTTGATGCTTTTAAATACTTTTCTAGTGCTAGCTTCTGGAGCTTAGTGCAATGCATGTGCGCTGAGTGTGGGTTCTAGCTGTTTGGGCATGACTCTTGTTGCACCAGGTTGTGCTGAGCATGACATCTGGAGGTGAGCGCACCACCCACTGTGCTTAGGGTGATAAGACACATTGAGTGTAATCTAGACAATGAGTTTTGGTCGAATTCTTTGAATTTAGATGCTCAACACAAGATTTGCGCTGAACGTGGTTTTTCTTCCTCTGAGTGTGGATTCGGCGGTGAGTGCAACTATCAGATGTTGTCTTTTTCACTAAGCGTGATGTTGATGCTGAGCCTGACCGAATTTTTTCCAAAATCATAGAATTTTCTACTCTTTGGTCCAAATTAACCTACAAAACCACTCGGGGGTAATACTTAGCCGAATGATTAAGCTCTTAATCATATATAAGTATATTTTCAATTATTTGAGTTGATTAAGTCGTTAAAGTGCCAAAACATTAATTTTAATTATAAATCGAATTGGCACTTAACAAACTCTCCTCAACTTAAAATCTTGTTTGTCCCAAAATAAGAGTCGATCTGAGTTTTTCGAGAACATGCTTGAGTTTTTCAAGTGGGACTTACAACATAAGTTCATGGTATGCACTTATTAACATGTCAATCACATACATAAACAAGTATACTGAGAGTTGTCAGACTTATTACAAGTATAGTATCTAATTCATGCAAGCCATTTCTAGCTACATACTCAATTATGAACTTTATCATTTGAGCAATTCATATGCCAATAAGTCAGAAAGTGTGAACTCTCAATAGTGTTTGAAATGTTTAAGTGTATATCTCTCATTAGCATATAATAATCAAACATCAAGTAAATTTTGGTATTATGTCAAATTTTAATCAAGAATGATAGATGATATGAATCACTAAGGTCTTTCAAAGGTTGTAATGTGACTGGCTACAAGAGACTTGGTTTTTCTTTATAAAAAGAAGTTATTCTAATAATCTAAGAGAACATATTTGAACTTCTTTAGTACAACCAACGACTTTATTTCTCTTTTTCTTTAATCTACCCCATCATCTATCTTTCTATTTGTACTCTTGTTTTTGTAGAGTAATTCTTTTTTATTTATAGGATGAGTGATGGTAAACTACTTTTTCTTTTTCACTTTTTCATACATCAATCTTTTTCTCCCAAAATTATTTATGATTATAATACTTAGCTCTCTTATCCAACTAGAACTAGGACTAGATGATATCTTTTAGTCTAGCTTAAGTTTGCAATAAAAAATTCAAGCTCAAAGGGGTTTAACAAGGATAATGATATTATTTGGGACGTGTTTGCGCCAAGTGGTTTTCAACGAAAATTCCGTTGACCATATACATATTTTCAATCATTTTAGATCATGTTTATAGATGCAAACAAAACAAATAGTGCAAGTTATCACAACATATTTCATAATTTTATTTCAAAGTGTATACTCACATCTCACTTATCTCAACTTACTCATACAACTTCCTGAATTATGACAACTTCATGTTATCATTTTAATGTTCATAAGACTTATGGTAACTAAGATTGTATGAATACAATTAAACATCATACATTTATAGTCATATTATTCCTTAGAAACTCAACTTATCATGCTACACAAAAATCAATCATTCAAACCAATCCTTTAAGAACCCACCATTCGGAACAACAACTGATGCATGTTAATCAACCATAAATAGTTTGAAAAGGACTACTATATAGATTGATTTCCACATAAGCTAAGTTCACCCCCTCCATAGAGTTTGGATTGTCCTCGGTCCAACAATGTAAGCATCAAACCTGCACATTAACACAAATTAAAAATTTCAAGTTAAACAAAAACAAAAGCAAATACAAAACAAAAATAGCTTGATGTGTGATTGCTCACGGCTCATCAAGTGACTAGTAATGATCAAATTTTGGGTCTCATTATCCAAATATGGCTTAACTCGCTGCCTATTAACTACCCAAGTTTTTCTAGTGGTCGGGTCCAACAACTGCAAAGACCCATGATGCATAACCTCTTTGATCACAAAGGGTCCCGACCACTTAGACTTAAGCTTTCTAGAAAAAACATCTTAGTCTAAAGTTAAAAAGTAGGACTTGCTATCCTACTTGGAACTCTCTCTTAATGAACTTGTTGTGATGATATTTCTTTATGCGCTCTATATATAACTCAGATGAATTATAGGCTTGAAGCCTAAATTCGTCTATTTGGTTAGTTATTCTCTTTTCACCAATCCAAGTTTTCATCGAAGTTCAAGAAATTGATTGCCCAATAAGCCTTATGAGCTAGCTCTACCGGTAAATGGCAAGATTTACCATAAATGAGCTGAAATTAGCTTACACCCTATAGGTGATTTGAAAGTTGTTCGATATGCCCAAAGAGCATCGTCCAACTTAAGAGATCAATCCTTTAGAGATGAGGAATCAAATTTTCAACAATACGTTTCACATCTCGGTTGGATACCTCAACTTCTCATTAGTTTGGGGGTAATAAGGTGAAGCAACCTTCTGTTTCACCCTATAATGAGTGAGAACCTTAGCAATCTAGGCATTACAAAAGTGAGAGCCTCCATCACTAATGATGACTCGCGATGTACCAAATTGGTTAAAAAAACTTCTTTAAAAATTTAATCACCATTTTGTCGTCAGTATTAGGAGAGGCTATTGCTTCTATCCATTTTGAAATATAATCCACCCCCACAAATATATACAAGTTAAAGTAAGAGGATGGAAATGAACCCGTAAAATTAATACCTCAACAATTAAAGACTTCAACTTCTAGGATATTTCTGATTGATATCTCATTATAACACCCAGACGTTAGCATGTATCACAACGCTGCACATTTAAATGTGCATCTCTAAAGAGAGTTGGCAAAAAAAAACTAGATTGGAGAACCTTAGCAGTGATCCTCTCACCATTATAGTGCCTCCCATAGAGCGAGTTATGGGAAAGCCAAAATATGCTTTTAGCTTTATCCAGGCATATGCACATGCGCAATAGATTGTCAGCTCCAATCTAAAAAGATGAGGGTCATCTCACATGTAATAAGTGGCATCTCGGAGAAAATATTTCTTTTTTTGCTATTCTAACTTGGGAATGATCCTAGTCGCCTTATAGTTGGCCAAGTCTGCAAACCATGGCCTTTCGCGAATACGAAACAATTTCTCATCGAGAAATGAATCAATTATTTCCCTATCTTTTGTGGTCACCTTAGAATTGACCAACCTCAAAAGGTGGTCATCAATCACATTCTCTTTACCGCTTTTATCCTGGATCTCCAAATCAAACTCTTGAAGCAACAAGACCCATCAGATCACTTGCGGTTTGGAATTCGAATTACTTAACAAATATTTTATTGCGCCATGATCAATTTAAATGACTATCTTAAAGCCTATATGGTAGCTTCGGAACTTTAAAGTGCATACACTATATCCAACAACTCATTTTCAATAGTTTCATAATTGCATATTGCAACATTCAAAACCTTGATGGGATACTGTATGACATGAAAAATCTTTTCTTTCCTTTGGCCTAGTACATACCCAATCGCATAATCACTCACACACACATATTAGTTCAAAATCAATTTTCCAATTAGGTGCAGCAATGATTGGGGCAGTATCTAGTTTTCGCTTAAGCTCCTTGAAGGCTTTAAGGTAAGCCTCATCAAAGTGGAAGGGACATTCCTTATTTAATAAATTGCTTAGGGGCCTAGAAATTTTGAAGAAGTCTTTGATGAAGCGTCGGAAGAACCCAACATGTCCCAGGAAACTCCGAATATCTTGACAATGGCTGGTACTGGCAACTTTTCTACGACTTCTACTTTGGGTTTATCAACCTCAAGCCCCCTAGTATAAATTTTGTGACCCATGACTATCCCCTTAGTGACCATAAAATGGCACTTTTCCCGGTTTAAGACCAAATTGGTCTCAACAAATGCTTGAGCATAGTCTCAAGATTTTTTAAACACAAATCAAATGATACCCCAAATACAGAGAAGTCATCCATATAGACTTCTATATTATTCTCCACAAGATTAGATAAAATGACCAACATACATCGCTGAAAGGTGGCTAACGCATTAGCTATCCTAAATAGCATTCGCGAATAGAAATACAACAAAAGGGCATTAAAAGTGGTTTTCTCTTGATCAGTAAGGTCAACCATAATTTCATTATAAGTGGAACACCATCCGGAAAACAGTAGAAGGCTTATCCAACAAGTCGTTGTAACATTTGATCCATAAAGTATAATGGAAAATGGAACTTCTGGGTGGCTTTGCTAAGCTGGCGATACTTATTACACATTCTCCAGCCGGTAATCGTGTGGGTTGGAATTAACTCGTTATGCTCATTGAGGACAATCATCATCCCCCTTTTCGGTACAACTTGCATGTAACTAGCCCATACACTATCAGAAATGGGGTAAATCATGCTAGATTCAAGAAGCTTAATGACTTCACCCCTCACCACCTCTTTCAAGGTGGGATTCAGCCTCCTTTGAGGCCAAACAACCGAATTATATCCTTCTTCCATAAAAGTTTTATGCATATATTATGACGGACTGATCCCTTTTAAAATCGGCAAGGGTCTAACCGATAGCCCTAGAATAAACTGTGAGCACTTGCATTAGTTGCTCTTCCTTCTTATCTGATAAGGAGCTCCTTATTATTACCGATTTTTCATCATTGCCCTCTAGAAATACATACTTGAGGTGTTCGGGCAAGGTTTTAAGTTCTTGTTTCTTAACTGAAACTAGCTCAACAACTCCTATCTTCGCATCATCAGATGATGCAGAGGACTGAGACTCATCAGGAGTACAATCCAAGACCTCCTCTAAGGGGTCAACCAAACATGCATCATCATGGGCTTCTTTGCACACTTCATCTAAAACGTCTAGTGCAAAAAATACCCCTTATCATTGGGGTGGTGCGTAGCCTCAAAGACATTGAAAGTGAGTTCCTCATCCTAGACCCTCACTTTAAGCTTCCCATTATCCAAATCATTTATGACCTTAGCGATAATCAAGAATGGCTTTCCCAGAATAAGAGGCACATCCTTATCAATATTAAGGATAAAAAATCCACATGGAAGACAAATTTATCCACTCTCACTAAAATATCTTTTACAACTCAATGAGGATACTTCATAGAACAATTTGCAAGTTGTAGGGACATACGAGTAGGCCTTATCTCAAGATTACATATCCTACAGAGCATAAATAAAGGCATTAGGTTGATACTAGCTCCTAAGTGTAGGAGGGCCTTTCCTATAGATAGGTTTGCAATTGTGATAGACAAGGTGAAACTACTTGGTCTTTAGACTTTGGTGGAATAAATTTCTGAATTATGGCAATACAACTACCATCTAATTCCACCATCTCATTTTCAGGAAGTTGGCGCTTCTTAGTGAGAAGTTCCTTCATGAACTTCGCATAAGTGGGCATGTGTTCTAACGCCTTAGAAAAGGATATGTTAATATGCAATCTGCGGAAAAAATCTACAAATCACTGGAATTGTGCTCACGACATTGCTTTGTTTAGACATTAGGATAAGGTACATGCTTAATGGGTTTATCATTTAGCTCACATGTTCCTTCAACCACCTTTTCTTTACCCTTATTTTTAGCACCGATTGGTTAGAGTCTCCTAAGGAAGTACTAGACTTATAAGTATTATTTATTTCAGCCATCTAGTCTCTTCCTCATCGCCTACATTATATCCTATAGTTTCCCCCATCTAGTGGTTTTGGTCTGACAATGTTCCTTGGGGTTAAGCTCATTATATGTAGAGAATGCACCCCTATTTTGATCACTAACTTACTATTAAAATGCCATGTTGTGAAGGAAAGTCATATAAATTTTGGGCACTTATGGTGTAGTTATGATGAAATTCATGTACAACTCTAAAGAATCTAGTGTGATTAATCTTGTTTAAGAACCTTACATGTTTTTGTGTCAATTGCAGGAGAACGAGGAGTATAAAATATGGAAATTGAAGGAATCTGCGTAAAAAGAGCTCTGGATCCCTAGCCCAAGCGACAATTGCTAATTTAAGAAAAAGGCTTAAATCACTGCATGTCCCTCGCCCAAGCGAGGGGACTGTCGCTCAAGCGACAATTCCCACTTTTGGATGTCAAAATTTAAGTGTGCCTCGCCCAAGCGAGAGCACCTCGCTCAAGCGAGATATACAGGTTCAAAACTCTGAATTTCTTGCCCAAGCGAGGGGATTGTCGCTCAAGCTAGAAGAATTTCTTAACGCTGAAATTTGCTCTCTCGCTCGAGTGAGAATCTCTAGCTCGAGCGAGAGACCAGAAGTCTGGAACATATATAGGCGGTTATGAAAAGCAAATGGGGTTTATCTAACTATTTTCCAAGCTTTTCCACATGATTTTTAGAGAGAGAAACACTAGAGAGGAAGAGAGGAAGTTTATCAAACTGAAGGCAAGCAATAAGTAAGTACAAAACTCAAATGGAATCGAACTTCATTGGTTAATTTTGAATCAAAGTGCACACATTAAGTTCATGTTATATTCAACCCCAAAAATGGAGTACTTAGCTACTCATGACCATACAATGTAAATATGATAGGGTCAATACACCATAAGGGGGTAGAACCACTCACAATTGAGTATATGAGCAAAAGTATATGAGCATGAGGCAATCCCCTTTTTTGAAACTCTATGGTGTAGATATCTGCAATGTGAAAAATATTAAAACATTAAAAATGATAATAATTTTGAATAAAATGGGAATGTAAATAATGTTCAGGACAAAGTTGACTTATGAATAATATATGACACATACATCCAAGCACTTTACCAAGAACGTGATGCTTCTTCAAATCTGTTAGAAGTTGATCAAATTTTATTTTTAATACCCTTGAAATGATATTTGGCCGGTCTTGTGGTTTTAATTGCATTGGTGATAGAAGTCTATTAATTTTTTTTTCTGGCAAATTTGGATTGCATGTAAACGTTATAAATAGGTCAGGAAATCTAATAAAGCTAGAGATTGCCATTCCATCAAAGTACAGTTGATCCATATATCTTCTACCACCAACAAATGATGATGGTAATATGATTCTTTTTCCTTTGTTAGCTCCTTGGCTCTCATTTGGGTCAGAGGTAGAATTTAAATTACTATACTTGTCAACCCTTAGTTGTGTCTGATTGTTCCTCACCCAATTAAGTCTGTCTGCCTCCATCATACAATAACCATCAACCAAAAATTGTTGAAAAAGTCTCCTTGATCGTAAAAGTGTTTGCGCCTCATTTATTCTAGCTTGCAAACGAAAACACAACCAATCTTTGATGGTTACTCTGTTCCTTTTATATTGTCTAGAGCATGTTGAACTGTAGCAAACATCATGCCTATATCCATCCTCACCATAAGGAAATAGGAGAGGATATTGATATCCTAAATAACTTGTATGCAACTCGTTTATTCTTTTAAGTTTACCACTTTGCTTCTCCAAAACAATGTCTTTCTTTGAAGGATTGTCAACATCCCCAATAATAAGAGCAGCTACTTCAGAAACAGTTGGTAGATTATAAATTCTTCCATCAGTAACTCTATCAGAAATCAATTTCAGCTTAAGGTCACTTATGGCTTCATGCTGATAACGCTCCTTTGCCATTCTAAAAGATTTGACATGAGTGTTATGTTCATCAAGCATTGCAGACAATCTAGAAACAATTTCTGGATTCAATTGTACTTGATCCCTGTTAGAAAGATTAAAGTATTAAATGTCATTGAAAATAAATTTGTGTTGCAAAAAACAATTATTGTTTAACATACCTAATTATATATCATTTTTAATGCAAAATAAATGTATAAAGAGAATGCATATGATAGTTCATATTGATATAGGTACCGATTGACAACTTCAAAATAAAAATTAATTGACATGTTTATTTATATATCAACTTTAATGTAATATAAATGTCAAAAGAAAATGCATATAATAATCCATAATTATGTGAGTATAGAGTCGGAAGTATAAATTTATAGTTATAAGAATTTAAAACCCGCCACTACTTTCCAAGCCTTTGTTATAAATATATAATAATATATAATCGCAACATGGTTGAAAATGAGAAAATAATCGTTTTTATAAAGAAATGTACCTTAACCCTGCAAGTCTATTTTGTATCTCATTCTCTGTATCATATATGTAGAGTTGTGCAAACTTTGGAGCTATGCCAGGCATTGGCAATAAACTACCAATAAGATGACATGTCTGGCCTTGTATTCTAAAGGATGGGGGTCCTCTTCCATCATTGAAGGACTTGTCTATTTTTGCTCCCGGCGAGGTGAATGCAAACATCATGTTATATATTCTAATATGTTGTTGATAATTCTTACTATCGCTTGAATAGTTATCAAATAAAAAATGTTGTAGTGTAGGAGGAGGAGACATCAACAATGGAAGTTGAATTTTCCCAACACCACAACATAGTTGAAATTTTGGATTTTTTGGAGTTTTGAGTTTCTCTGTCCTCTCTTGGTACCACATACATGCTCCACAGTAACGACATTCATATGTAGGGTCACCAATATCAAAATATCCTATAAATGAAATAAACTCAATAAATTATATAGGAATACTAAGTAAGTGAAAACTATAAAGTATTTAGAAAATACCTGAACTTTGTTGTGTAGACATGTTAGGAGTATCACTTACACATATTTCATCGTCCTCTGAATTACTTTGGGTGACATCTATAAGTTAGATAGGTATACAAACATTAATTATATAATCTAAACACAAACATGTCAATGGATTCATTGTCATATTTGTTTGTTTGATTCTCAATGGTAGAGGGTATACCTGTTTTATTAAACTTGGGCTAACAAATATGATGTATGTTATATTTTAGTATACATTTCGAAACTGTATAATAAGCTTTAAAAATGGAATAATACCTGAATTTTGACATTGTCTTGCATTTCGTTTTTCTTGCATAATTAATTTTCTTTTCATCCTTGCTTGTGAAGCTGATTTTTTATGCTGCTCACTTCTATCCAAATTTCCTGTCATACTCAATTTTTTTACTTAGTTGTTCTGCCAAAATAACAATGTGTACTCATTTATATGTCAATTCTAACTTTAGTGTATTAGCTAATAAGTAACCACCTTAAGTGAGTTTCTAACTACCAAAGCATATATGTAGTGTATGTTTGTAGGACTTCATTATTTCTTCTTTATTTTTCTATTTAAAAAATACATGTTAAAGAATTTGTATATTGAATGTGTAATGTTAAAACTTTAATATTAATTAAAGGGTGAGAAAATAATTAAACAAATTCAATTATACATATCTTCCTAACTTTGCAATTTTAATTTAATATCTATAGGTAGATACTTTTGTATTAAAAAAAATCTCAAACATATATCTAAAACTTTTCTCATTTAAATTTTAATCTTCTATCTTATAGGAAAACAGAAAACTCTAGAGATATATCTTCCACAATTCTATGCTCCCAAAAAATACATACCACAACTCTAACTCAATGCTAAAAATTGGCTGATAACCTTTTTAAATTGTCATGTATAACAATTTTGTATACATATGAAAGGTTACCAATATCAAAATATCATATAAATGAAACAAACACTGTAAATTATATAGGAATATTTANTAATCTTCTATCTTATAGGAAAACAGAAAACTCTAGAGATATATCTTCCATAATTCTAGGCTCTCAAAAAAATTCATACCACAACTCTAACTCAATGCTAAAAATTGACTGATAACCTTTTAAAATTGTCATGTATAACAGTTTTGTATACATATGAAAGGTTACCAATATCAAAATATCATATAAATGAAACAAACACTGTAAATTATATAGGAATATTTAGTAAATAAAAATTATTTGTAAAATACCTGAACTTTGTTCTGTGAACATATTAGCACATGTTTCATCATCAATATTATTAAACAAAAATAATGTTAATAGTATGTGTACCCGGCTTCAAATGTTGCAACATTGTCTTTGTAGATGTGGATGTATTGATGTAAGAACATGACATGTTAGGGGTGTGATTGTTGTGTTTGTCCTTTTGCTGGAGCTTAGAGAACTTATTCAACAAATTGACATTGTCATGCAAAATTTGTATTGTACTCCTTCTATTTTGTGAATGATACTGGATAACACTTGGTTGAGTAAACATATTACATGTAGACACAAACATGTCATTGGATTCATTGTCATATTGTTTGTTGTGATTGTCAATGTTAGAGGTTATACCTGTTTTATTAAATTTGGGTTAACAAATATGATGTATGTTATATTTTAGTATACATTTCGAAACTATATAATAAGCTTTAAAAAAGGAACAATACCTGAATTTGGACATTGCCTTGCATTTCGTTTTTTCTGCATAATTAATTTTCTTTTCATCCTTGCTTGTGAAGCTGAATTTTTCTGGTGCTCATTTCTATCCAAATTTCCTATCATACTCAAAATTTTAATTAGGCTGTAGTAGTTGTTCTACAAAAATAACAACGTGTGCTCATTTATATGTCAATTCTAATGTTTTGTGTATTAGCTAAGCTAAAGCTAATAGGTAATCACCTTAGGTAAGTTTCAAACAACCAAAGTGTTAGAAACGTTTATATTATATTATTTGGGGTGGTTACACAATAAATCTGTAACTGCATATATGTAATATATATTTGTATGACTTTCTATTTTCTTCTTTATTTCTCTCGTATATATTTGTATGACTTCCTATTTTTCTCTTTATTTCTCTCTTTAAAAATTTAAAAAATACATGTTAAATAATGTGTAAATTTATATGCTTAATAATACTAAAAGTTTAATATTAAGTAAAGGGTGAGAAAGTAATTAAATAGATTCAATTATACCTATCTTCCTAACTTTGCTATTTTAATTTTATATTTATAATGAGTAGATTATATATATATAACGTATGTAAATGCTTCAAATATTAAACTTCCAATATTGCTAACATGTTAGCAATCAGTAATTTATTACACATTAATATTGAATTTCAATAGATATTGAACGTTGCAACATATATCTTAAATGTATGAGTTATTATTGGCATTAATTTGTTGTTAGTATAAATGTATGAATGCTAATAATTGGATACATCTAATTATTCAATACCTTTAGTTTAATATTATTTTGAAAATGTTAACTTTTCATATGCAATTATCAATTATCAGGAAGTTTAATATTTTAAGCACATCAACCTTTTTTAATGCAATTATTATCATTATTCCCAATTTTTGTATTCAAATTGTTATAAATCATTTGACTTATATAATTATGCATTTAAATAACCGTACAATTATTGAAATTATAGTTTCTGCTTCATTCCATATATAACTTCTTATAAAATATTCTATAACATGAAAAACGGGGATATAAAAACTTTGAAGGATTGATTTCGGTCCCTTTTTTTTAAATTTATAAGCATGTTAATTAAATTTGTTACTAAAATATTTCCATTTAATTGTATATTTTTCTTGTGCTCAATACTATTATAATAAAAAGATAATGAGTGATGCATAATTAATCATGAATGATGCTTTTTATAAAAATATGCTTAATTTCGAATATATTAATTTAAAATACAATATCTTCACTCCTTAAAGTTAATGTGTTAGCAATCAGTAATTTATTACATATTATTATTACAATTTGAATACATAACGTGTTCAAAATATTTAATGCTTATTATTATTACATATTATTATAATATGAATATATAACGTATGTAAATGCTTCAAATATTAAACTTCCAATATTGCTAACATGTTAGCAATCAGTAATTTATTACACATTAATATTGAATTTCAATAGATATTGAACGTTGCAACATATATCTTAAATGTATGAGTTATTATTGGCATTAATTTGTTGTTAGTATAAAGGTATGAATGCTAATAATTGGATACTGTTACCAACATTGAATAGCTTTAGTTTTATACTATTTTGAAAAGGTTAACTTTTCATATGCAATTATTAATTATCAGGAAGTTTAATATTTTAAGCACATCAACATTTTTTAATGCAATTATTATCATTATTCCTAATTTCTGTATTCAAATTGTTATAAAATGGAATGTGTAACGTGATGTGTATTCAGGTTAAAATATGTAATATAAGTTATTGATGAGAAATTATTGATGAGAAAAATATTGATAGTTAAAATATATGTATAATTAAATTTGTTTAATTACTTTCTAACCCTTTAATTAATATTAAACTTTTTATATGTATAGGTAAATAGTTTTGTATTCAAATAATTGTCAAATATATATCTTAAATGTATGAATTATTACCCGCATGAATTTTTTGTAAGTATAATGTATGAATGCTAATAATTGCATACCCTTACCAACATTTAATAAGTTTTATATTATTTTCAAAACGTTAAGTTTTTAATATGCAATTATCATTTATTAGGAAGTTTAATATTTTAAGCACATTAACTTTATTTAATGCAATTATTATCATTATTAGCAATTTGTGTATTCAAATTGTTATAAAATTGGAAAATGTAACGTTAATATGTTTGATGGATAAATAATGAATGACGATGAAAATGTGTAATGTAAGTTATTAGTGGGAAAATATTTATAGTTAATGTTTAATGTAAATCATTAATAGAAAATTTATTGATAGCTAATGTGTTTGATGGATAAATCATGCATGATTATTAAAATGAATGTATATGTATAAACTTGTTGGAAGAAATTTTTTTTAGAAGATGATGACACATGTTATAGATGATAAAACAATATTCATACATATAGACATTGAACGTTGCAATATATTTATTGTATAAAATTAATTGTTAATGAATAAATAAAATGAATGACACAAGTAATTGTTAGTTTGAATTTGCTGGATTTTAAATATAAAAAATACTGGTGAAAAAGAAGCTATGTTAATGTGATAGCATAATCAATTTAATTTAAAAGTAGGTTGCTTTCATATAGAACAATTTGAGTAGCTGGTGGAAGATTCGATTATTTTTTATGTTTTTATTATATTTTATGTACATTGGTATACAATAATGCCAATATTTTGTAATTACTTATTAAACAATGGCTAGCTCAACATGTTTACACTGGTAGCATCACATGGGCTACAAAACTTTCATATGAAAATTTGTTTTCCATATTTTTAATTTAAATCAACTTAGGTTAACAATAATGATGGAGATTAATTATAGAAAATATGGAAATAATTTTTGAGAATCACAAAAGTGCACATAAATAAAACAATTATACAAAATTTGCACAAACATTAAACAATGAGTGGTGGAAATTATTTTAATTATTATGGGTAATAGTTCATATAAACTCACATGGATAACAAATTATTCAAAAGTGACATTAGCAAATGACTCATAATCCAGGACATAAAAAACGACTAAATTATAATATGAAATATAAAATTATTCATTGTGAACATGTTTCGCATTCTTAGTTGAAGACATTTCTGCAAATGCAAGATCTTGGTCATCCTCGAATTGGGCAGTAGAGCCAAGCCTCTTCTTTGGAGTGAGAGATGCAATGCATTCTGGATCATAATCAGCGGTGGCTGATAATGATTGCTGTATGTTTACATAAATGAGTAAATATGAGGGTGTGTGAACATAAAAAGTAAGAAAATGATGAGATTTATCTATACTTACACATTCAAATTCATCATCTTCCTTCAACATTCCAGCAACAGCCTTCCCCCTCTCAACACTCCTTGTGACCTAAACATAGATAAAAAAGGTAGTCACTTTATATACATTTACATATGACTAATATAAATTTAGACATTGGAGAGATAAAAATACCATATTTGGTGCAATTTTTTCCAATAACGATCCAATGAGTTGTGAGTCCTCTGAGACTTGGATTACAGAACAACGCTTGTATGTAGGCTGGACCTTGACCTTAAAAGCCAATGATTTGGTCACAATATCATCCACAGCTTGGGGAATGGACATTGGGTTCAATTCCCCCTCCTGAGCAGAAAAGCAATCAAACATTGATAAGTAACATTTATATTTTAAATAGCGATGTAAAATGATAAAAATGTGAAAATATTACAGATAACAATAACTCCTTCAATTCAACAGCCGATTGTTTGATCAACTGCTCGCATTCTCGGTTACATAAAACAAATTTCATGTTGTCGTCATTGTAATTAACTTTCATCTCTACTCTATATCTGCGCATCGTAAGGAATAATTAAAAAAATGCATGTAAATATGATAATAAGACAATAAATATGCAATACATATGATAATTAGACAATATATATGCAAACAACAAAATATACCTTGGCACAATTTCGTCCAAATACTTTCCACAACCAGCGCAATTAAATGGTATCCTAATTGCATCAGCTTTTCTATTGCATTGGGGGCACTCATCATAGTACCATCCATTAGCAAACAATTTTTCAATTGTGCCATAAGTGACACAAATAGATTCCTTAAAAGCACAAAAAACAACAAAACTATCAAATGGTTACAACAATCATTGCAAACAATGCATAATAAAAATATAGGTTCCATACTTGACCAAGTTGGATTAATTCAGATATTGTTCTGACAGATGCATTATGAAAAAATTTGTCTTGAGAACCCCCTTGAGAGCATGAAGATGTTTGACTCATGTGTTGACTATATGATTCATAAGATTTTCCAGAGCCCAAGCTGAAATTTGAGAAAGTTACAAAAAAGTAGATATATTAATTAAGTTCATTATGTAACAATACTAAAGAGAATGTAACATACATTCAAATGTTACCTCTTAGTGAAAACTTCAATTTCTTGAATGTTGGTATCATTTATAAAGAGTTTTGAACCATACATTGTATTTTGAATACTTATAGGGTAGCCTCCTATGTAGTAAGTGAGATTTATATTAGAATAGTATACACAAAAATAAATAGGATGACGAAGAAAAAGTAATATCACCTTTAGCTTCTCGGATCTTGCGTGGGTGAGTATCACAACTATTTGACCGAACTTATGATTTTGTTCATACTTCAGCAATTGTGATGCGAATTGGTCCCACAATGTACAACTAATGTTATTACCTCTGAAATTATTAAACAAATAAGTTTTTTTAAATATTTTCACAAAATGTATGACGTAAACATAGCTTTTTTTGACTTATAAAGATGACCTTTCGTCTCGCATGATGAAGATGACCTTCTTTGGCGTTGATTCTGGTTGGCTCATCTCTATGTCAACGAACTCTCCAATGACATCTAAAAATAATATTGCATTAATCAATTAGAATGAACAACTATTGACAAAGACTAAAGTGAATGAAAGATATATATTACCAATTAAAACATCACTGGGAGAAACTCCACTGAGGATGTCCTCAAATGTAGTGAATTGGTAAATATAGGAAGGAATATCTGACAAAGGCTTATTATTCATTATTGTCCCCTTCTGAAATATTAACTTGAAAGGATGATGACAACCTCTATATTGTCCTTCATTATTAACCACATCAAAATTCTCAGCAATATAACTCTCACCCTCTTGAAGTTGAGGCTCCCATTGAGAAATATGATAGTTTTTCACAATAGCTTGGATCTTGTGACTCTATTTTACATAGGAATAAATAATAAAGACAAAAAATAATGAGGAATTTTCATACAAATGGTTTAATATGTAAAAAAACATAGAGTCAAACAAAACACCTTTTCATCCATGAAAATCATTTTCAAGGATGGTGTCGACGATCTATCCACACGCCAAAGGGCAACAATTCTAACCTTCATCTTCCAAGTATCTTTCGCATCATTAATCTCTTCAATGGAATTGGCTCTACGCATTTGTGTGATAAAATTTCTAAAAGCAAAACCAAATTGTGAACAATGTTTGTTAATGGTGATTTTTTTCAAATGTGTATTACTAATATTTATAATAATGATTTATGCAACATTATGATGTGATTGTTGGAGTGATATAATAAAAAATTATGCATTTTGAAAATGATAATGAATGTTAGTGATTTTTCAAACGTGTATTATTAAGATTTAATAATAATGTGTAATAACAAAAATATTTTAAATTACTGATAGTTAATGCCTTAACAATATTGGAATCTTAATATTTGAAGCATTTACACATGTGATATAATCAGATTATAATAATATGTAATAATAATCACATGAACTTTTTGGAAGTTTAATATTATGTACTAAGATTTATAATAATAATGTAATAATAAAAATATTTTAAATTATTGATAGTTAACACGTTAACAATATTGGAATCTTAATATTTGAAGCATTTGAACACGTTATATATTCATATTGTAATAATATTATGTAATAAATTACTGATAGTTAAAACGTTGACAATATTGGAACTTTAATAATTGATGCATTTATATACGTTATATATTCAGATTATAATAATATATATTAATAGTTTGAATAAATTATATATTGAAATTGTAATAATAATGTGTAATAAATTACAGATATTTGAAATATTTACACATGTTATATACTTATATTATAATAATATTAATAATAATAAGCATTTAATATTTTAAACACATGATTATTGGAGTGATACAAAAAATTATGCAATCTGAAAATCATAATAATGAACGATACTGTTTTTTTTCAAATGTGTATTGCTAAGATTTATAATAATGATTTATGCAACATTATCACATGTGATTGTTGGAGTGATATAATATAAAATTATGCATTCTGCAAATCATAATGAACTTCACTGGCTTTTTTCAAACGTTTATTATTAGAAATCTTACACGTTATATAATAATGTTCAAATTATTAAATGCACGTAATAATAAGCATTAAATATTACAAACGTTTAATATTAACAATCTTACACATTATATATTACACATTATATAATAATGTTCAAATTATTAATTGGATGTTAACAATATTGGAAGTTTAATATTTAAGCATTAATAATATGTAATAATAATAAACATTTAATATTTTGATCACGTTATATATTCAAATTATAATAATAATATGTAATAAATTACAGATAGTTAATACATTAACAATATTGGAAGTTCAATATTTAAAGCATTTACACCCGTTATATATTCAGATTATAATAATAATATGCATTTAATATTTTGAACACGTTATATATTAAAATTGTAATAATAATGTGAAATAAATTACTGATTGCTAACACGTTAACAATATTGGAAGTTTAATATTTGAAGCATTTACGCACGTTATATATTCATAGTATAATAATATGTAATAATAATAAGCATTAAATATTTTGAATACGTTATGTATTTAAATTGTAAAATTACTAATAATTAACATGTTAAAAAATATTGGAAGTTTAAAATTTAAAACATTTACTATTTATTAGTATCTTCATTTAAATTATGACAATTCAAATTTGTATTTGTTAGTATCTTCATTACTATTTATTTATATGGAATGCATTTAAGAAGATCATGATCAACACGAATTAATATATTCATGTGCATTATCTAAGTTTTTGTTTCCTTTCCTTTATTAATCTATTATGTTTTACACTTTCTTGCGTTATGATTTTGTCTTCAATTCGTTTTAAAATCATGATCTGAATAGCATACCAACATCGTAAAAATTATTTTAAAACGTTAAATAAAATATGTATTAATTAGCATTTAATTTTCAGTATTAAATGTACGTAACAAACTATTTTAAAAATGTTACCAACTTAATTGAGTGCAATTCAAATTCATGTGCTAAATGTACGTAATGGAATTTGCTTTGGAACCATACATATTGTTCTTTAAATTTTAGTTAGGGCTGATATTTTAGAGACAATGAAATATAAATTAAAATAATTTGCACATAAGTAACATAAATTATGATTGATTGTTAATTGCATTTATATAATGAAATATCTACGTGACAATTCAAATTTGAATATGACATTATCTCCATTACTTTTTCTTTGTATGAGATGTATTTTAGAAGATCATGAGTAATATAAATTAATAAATTCTTCTTATTATCTAAGTTTTCTATTTCATTTCCTTATTTAATCTATTACGTTTTTTGCTTTATGATTTTTGTCAAATCCGTTTTTAAACCATTATCATAATAGTTTTCTCTTCTATTATTAATACTCCATCAATATTGTAAAAAGTTATTTTGAAACGTTAATTGGAATATTTATTAATTACACATTTGAAATTTGAATGTTAACCGTAGGTAATAAATCATCTGTAAAATATTATCAATTTATATGATTAACGACAATTCAAATTTGTGTGTTAAATGTACGTAACAAATTTATTTTTGTAGCCATACATATTCCTTCCATTTTCGTTATGGATGACGTTTTAAAGATAATGGAACATAAATTAAATAATTTGGATGTAAGTAATATAAATTATGGCTGATTTTTAATTGCATATATATATATATCTATGTTACAATTCAAATTTTACATGTCATTATCTTGATTGTTATTTCTTCATATGGAACACATTTTATAATATCATAATTAATATAAATTAATTGATTGGTCTCCATTGTCTAAGTTTTCTATTTTGATTCCTTTTTATTCTATAATGTTTTTTTGCCTTATAATTTTCTTTCCAATTGGAGTCATAAGGTGATCTGATGGTGAAGAGGATGGTCGTAAGGAATGGAATCCAAGAGGTTGTGGGTTTGAGTCCCACCATCAACGAAAAATGGAGTTATAATCTTAGATGGTAAGATGTAGGAGGTTGAGGGTGAAGTGCAGAAGGTAATTTTTGGAGGGAAAAACATAGATTCAATGAGGTCATGACATATGTCATAGATGATGATGTAATTCAATGAGATGATGACATATGTATATGAAGGAGGTTTGTGGGCAAGAATTTTTTGGAGGGAAAACATAGATTAAATGAGGTCATGACACATGTGGTAGATAATGTGTCAAATCAATGAGGTGATGACACATGTATGTATAGGAGTTTTTTTTTGTTAAATAGTAAATACATGTTACTATTAGAATAATGCATATAGTGCATTTAGTTTAGTGATTATTATGTTGTAATTTGGTTAAGTAAAGTAACTGAGTTTGTTATTGCACTTACTTTATCATTTTTCTCTTTTAGTCTTTTCTATCTAAGTAACATTGTTACTTATTATAAATCAATTTTTCAATAATAAAGAATTCAGTTTTACCTATTTCTCTCTCTCAAGCTTCTTCTTCTCTCTTCTCTCTCAAGCTTCTTCTTCTCTCTTCTCTCTCTACTCTTTGGATTTCAAGTTCTTACATGGTATCACGCCATGGCAACCGACAACAACACCATGACATTCTGATCCTCTTCTCCAATTTCTCCTTTTGCTGCCTTGCCGCTCGATGCGGTGTCTTCTTCGCTCGTTCTTCTGACGCCATCAATGAAACTCACTTAGAAGAACTATTTAGTGTGGAGACACTTCATGTTAACCACATTAACCTCGAATCGAGCTAATCAATTCATTCTTGGAACGAAAATTCCACATCATTTTCTTAATGACGATGATAGATTAATCAACTGAGTTAATTCGGCTTACCTACGATAGGAGGAACTCGATCAATGCGTTTTTTCATGGATTCTTAATTCTCTGTCCGAAAGTCTTCAACCATGACTGGTAGGTTGTGTTTACTCATAGCAGTTACAGGAGGAGTTAGATTCGTTCTGCAATTTGCAAACAAAAGCTCGTAGTAGGCAATTGCGATGTTCACTTAGGTCTATTTCTCAAGGATCAAGCTCCATATCCGATTACTTCACGAAAATCAAAAGTCTCGTTGATGCCTTTATCTTCATCGACACTCCGATTTCTACCTCAGAACATATTGATTACATACTGGATGGCTTAAATGAGGAATATCAACAGGTAATCACTTCCATTGAAAGCCAAATTGATTTACCTCCTATTCATAACCTTGAATCTTTTCTGTTGACGTTTGAATCAAGGTTAGAGAAGAATAAACACACAACTATTTCTGATGCTTTGTTTGTGAATATCACTTATGAATCTCCATTGTCTTCTACTCCTTTTTCTTCTCAACCATGAGCATCCATAGCTCCATCAGTTTACTACTCTCCAAAACTTGTGTCTCCTAATCCAACTTCCTATGGTTTTGGGAATGCAAGTATTTTTCGAGGTAATTATGGTGGTTATGGTGGTCGTCACCGTGGAGGTCGTTATTCTTGTGGAGGATCTTCACTTGCATTTTGTGTTTACTGCAATCATCATGGTCATTATGTTGCCTTTTGCTATTATGCACCTCCACACTTTGGGCTAACATACACACCTCCAGCTGACTTCTACAATAGAAATGGAGGACAATATGGATCCTCCAATGCAAGGGATTCATTACTTGGGCCTAGCCCAACATATCCACCACATTCACATTATCACAACTATCTCATGTCTGCTCACATTGCACATAGGGAGCTTCCCTCTTCTCCAACTAGAGATGCAAAACGTGTTACCTGGTATCCTAACTCAGGTGCCACAAACCATTTAACTGCAGATGCTTCACTTGTTCACGAGCCTATTTAATCATTCAGCCATGAATAGAGATATACATGGGTAATGGCACTGGTATCTCAATTCAAAGTGTTGGAAATTCTTATCTTACTTCTTCTTTTAATTCAAATGTTTCCTTGTCTCTTAAAAACCTTCTTCTTGTTCCCTAAATCACAAAAAATATTATTAGTGTTGCACAATTTGCTAAAGACAACTTATGTTATTTTGAATTTCATCCTAACACTTGTTTTGTGAAATCTCAGGATACTAATGAAATCTTACTCCAAGGGTCACTCACCAAAGAAGGACTTTATGCTTTTTATGACCTTCTTCCTAGTCATCCTAGTTGCTCTCCTTCTACTTTTACTCTTACAATAAGTTGTACTGGTTTGCTTAACCCTACCACTTGTAATAAATCTAGTACTTTTCTCTATGGCACAATAGGCTATGCCATCCTCATTACACTATTGTGAAGGACATTTTGACACAATGTAAAAAAAATTCTATCAATAAAACTGATATTAACTTATGTAATTGATGTTGTGTTGGTAAAGCTCA
Source organism: Lupinus angustifolius (assembly GCF_001865875.1). NCBI lineage: Eukaryota > Viridiplantae > Streptophyta > Magnoliopsida > Fabales > Fabaceae > Lupinus > Lupinus angustifolius. The sequence goes on from NC_032010.1 coordinate 14,465,741, forward strand.
TTAGCTTCATGCACCTAGTTTCACTACACTTCATCATTCTCCTTTTGAGTTAGTCTTTGTTGATTTATGGGGACCTGCCCCTATGTACTATGTTTCTGGTTTTAGGTGCTATTTTTCCATAGTAGATGCTCACACCAAAGATGTGTACACATGGTTATTTCTATTAAACCAAAAGTTTGAAACATTAACCATTTTTCAGTACTTTCTTAGGTATATTCACCCTCAATTCACTCATACAGTCAAGGTTGTACATAGTGATTTTGGGGGTGAATTTAACCCTTTAGTGCCTTTCTTAAAACTGTTGGGATAGTGCACAAGATATCTTGTCCTCACACACATCACCAACAAGGCACTGTTGAGCGCAAACATAGGCACATAGTTGAGACTTGTTTAACCTTGTTAGCTTATTCTCATTTACCTATGACTTTCTGGGATCATGCTTTCATCACTTCAGTCTTTTTAATTAATAGACTTTCCTCTATCACTCTCGGTCATAAGTCTCCTTATGAGCTTTTGTTTAAACAAATTCCAAATTATAACTTTCTTAAGGTGTTTGGGTGTGCTTGCTTTCCCCTGCTTAGACCCTTCACCAAACACAAACTAGATTCAAGAAGCTCTAAATGCATATTTCTGGGATACTCTTTAAGTCACAAGGGTTATAAATGTCTCTCTAAGGAAGGGTAAATTTATTTATCCAAAGATGTTATCTTCAATGAGTTTCATTTTCCTTCTATGTCTCATCTTTCTACTTATGCACATAATTTTCCCCCTGATTCCTCCCAATCAACAACTGTGTTCACCAAATTTCACAATCCCAATTGTCCTCCTACCTCTTCTTTATCATCTATTGTCCCTGACTTGTCTGATTCTCCTTTCATTCTTCACCTAATGAAAAACTCTCAGTATGTTCCTGGCATAACCCTTAATCTCCCATCACCCATTTGTCCTTCATCAACTAGTTTTGTTCCTCCGACATCTTCCTCTCTCATTTACCTCTCCTCTTCTAACTATACTCCTTCTACACCAACAACAACTTCTTCAATTCCTTGTGACCCTCCTTCCCCTAATCTCCCGTCACCCATTCATCCTAGTGTTCATCTTACACAAAGTGAACCAACTAGTGCCAAAACTACTCTCATTGTTCCATTCTGGCAGCAAGCTATGAAAGCAGAATATGATGCTCTCATGGCTTTGAACACATGGACTTTGGTCTCTTTACCTCCTCTGAAGCATTCCATTTGGTGCAAGTGAGTTTTTAGAATAAAAGAGAACCTAAATGGCATAATTAACAAGTATAAGACAAGACTTGTTGCCAAAGGGTTTCATCAAAGACATGGAGTTGATTACAATGAGACTTTTTCTCTTGTTATGAAACATGTCACAATCAGAATAATCTTGACTCTTGTTGTCACACATCACTAGATGATTGAGCAACTGGACATAAACAATGCCCTTCTCAATGGTGTTTTAAATGAAAAGGTCTACATGACACAACCTACTGGTTTTCAACAGAGTGACAAATCTCTTGTTTGCAAGCTCAATAAAACTATCTATGGCCTAAAGCAGGCTCCTAAACAATGGTTTGAGAGATTGAAGGGTACTCTCATCAAACTTTGTTTTCAAATAAGCAAGTGTGATAACTCTCTATTCTTTTGAAGCTTTCAATCTCATCATCTATACATTTTGGTATATGTTGATGACATCATAATCACAGGGTCATCCTCTACCCATGTTAAACAAGTTATCAAAGATCTCAGCAATACATTTGCCTAAAAATAGTTGGGTCATTTGGACTATTTCCTAGGCATTGAGGTCAAGCATAGGAAAAATAGTTCATTCTTTCTATCTCAGTCTAAGTACATTAGGGATCTTCTAGACAAAGCAAATTTATCTACTGCCAAAGCTAGCATTACTCCTATGGCTAGCAACTGCAAGCTGACCAAGCATGACACTGACTACTTTGAAGATCTCACCTTCTACAGATTAATTGTAGGAGCATTGCAATATGCAACTATTACTATACCAGACATCACCTACAATTTCAACAAAGTCTGTCAATCTTTAGAAAAACCCCTGAACTTACATTGGATTTTTGTAAAACGTATTCTTAAATATCTACAGGGCTCCAAATCCATGGGATTATCTATCAATCCTGCTATTAGTCCATCTGACTCCAAATTGTCTCTTATGGCCTACTGTGATGCTGATTGGGCTTCTGACATGGATGACAGAAAATCAACCTCAATGGTATACTTATATCTAGGACCAAACTTGGTAACTTGGTGGTCTAAGAAACAAAATATCATCTCAAGATCTAGTACTAAAGCTGGGTATAGGAGCTTAGCCTTAGCTTCTCAGGAATTGATGTGGATTGAATCTTTGCTTATAGAACTAAAGATGTCATACACTACTCCTATTATTCTATGTGACAATCAAAGCACAATGACTATGTCTCATAATTCTGTTTTACATAATAGAACTAAACACATAGAATTAGATCTCTACTTTGTTAGGGATAAAATTGAAAACAAAACCCTTATAGTCAAGCATGTTCCCTCTGAATTCCAAACAGCTGACATACTGACTAAACCTCTTCCAAACAATCAATTCCTTACTTTAAGGAATCAACTCAGAGTTCAGGATTCTGGCACATCAAACTTGTACCCTAAGGTTCAAAGGGGTATATTCGAATAATGCATATAGTGCATTTACTTTAGTGGTTATTCTGTTATAATTTGGTTAAGTAAAGTAACTGAGTTTGTTACTACACTTACTTTACCAATTTTCCCTTTCAGTCTTTTCTATATAACTAACATTATTACTTATTGTAAATCAGTTTTTCAATAATAAAGAATTCAGTTTTACCTCTTTCTCTCTCTCAAGCTTCTTCTTCTCTCTCTACTCTATGGATTTCAAGTTCTTATAGTTACTAATCAATATTTAACTTTTTTTCACAGGCCCTGTTTGTTAAAATTATGGGTAAAGGGTTTACCACATTTAATTTGACAAGAATCCCCATCATTGTATATTGGAAGTTGCTTTATACGTTTGGTGAGTCATGGTATTTTCTAAAAGCGGTCATATAGTTACTGTTAAAATGGTAGGAGTCATGCATAATCTTCTTGATGAAATAAGAAAGAATGAGAAATGAATGAATAATATTCTCATTATTAAATTGAATGAATGATAGTTTCAATGAAAATAAACTATATATACATTGAAACAAAGCTTAACTAACTAAAACCTCTAAAACTAACTCTAACTATAATTAGTCTAATATAATATCAACCCAATTACTAAAATGTAGTTCAAAATATACTTCAACAATTACACTTATATTGTTTTTATTTGACATTGTTTCTTCTGCAAGCTTAGTATAGTTAGATTTATGTTGTTTTTCACTATAAATTGTGGTATGATTTCTTTTTAAAATGTTATTATTTTTTTGAAAATGTTATGATTAAGTCTGAATTGTGTTATGTTTTTGAACATGTTATGGACGGAGGTATTTTATACTCTTAGAAGTTATATTCTGTAGTAATGTGATATGGAAAGTGTGCACTACAAATTTGTGTTATGTTTTTTATTTTCCAATGTTATGATTAAGTACGAATCTTGTCATGTTTTTCAACATTTATGGCCACTAGAATGGTATCATCTTGCAAGTTGTGTTATGTAGTAATTTTGTTTGGGCAATAACAATTAATATCATCCTAACTATGTTGAAGCACGTGTAAGAGAGAATGACTATGACTTACAAGTCAAATCAGGTGTTCAACTGTAGCAAATTCTGAACTATTTAACCTTCATTCAATACATTCTACGATTGAAGTAAATTGCTTATTGTCGACCTTATTTAAATGTTGAATCAATTATCTTGAAATTAGGAAGTCTTTTAAAAATAACCATCAATTTCATTGTAATGCAACCCTATTGGAGACAACTTAAGTGAACAGTAACAACAGAAGAAAAGTTATGCAATGATTTTCAAATCAAAGTTAACTACCTTTATTGCAGTGAGGCTAAGTAAAATTAGTAATCCATAGTTTGATACTTAATTTATATTCTATAATTCCACTTCAATTATTATGAATATGAGTATATGCATTAAATTTATTATATTTATTATTATAGATAAATGATGTGAATCATATGGATATTGTGTACTAAATTTGTAGTAGTTGAAGATCCATATTTTAAGTCAAAATGTGTAGTACTTCTGATTGTGAACGAAAATGGAGTGTCTTTGAACACATTTACTCAAATAAAAGAAATATGTTAGAGCATCAAAAGAAATATGTTGAGGCTGCAACAAGGTACAATAACTATGATTGCTTGCTTTTTATATATAACTAAATTTGCTTTAATTTTATTATATTGATATGTGATTAAATTACTAAACTTAGGAACCGTCTAAGGCATCAAAGTTATGACCCCATCAATTTTGAAGTAGTTGATGACCATTCTAATTGGGTAATGGAGGAGTCACCATATTTCTTAACTATTGAGGAGGTTGATGCATTGCGTAATGTTCTTGCTAATATGATAATCGATCCAATTTCTGATGATAATGGTATGTACCTTGATTTTTTTGGTACTACCAATGGTATCCCCTCACCCTTTGGGCAAGGAACTAATCCCTTTCAGAATTCATGACTGCCCCTCTCAACAAGTGTCGCTCTTAGGAATCAAACATTTGACATTTTGGTCATCCTGGAGATCTAGTATGGTTTTGCACCACTAGACCAACACTTTGTTGTTGGTATATGCCTTGATTATATTATGATTATGAATGTATGATTTATTGATTGATATTTGATATCACTTTATGTTAATGTTATTTGCCACATTATATTAAAATGTTGTTTTGTCACAAGTCAATTGAATTTGGATGATGATGGGCAAGACAACACCATGGAAAATGCAAATCAAAATGAAATAAATGTTATAGAAGATTCTAATATATTTGTTGAAGAAGAGGTGCCTAACTTGGAAGCAACTTTGTCTCTTTGGATGTGATGAAAAACTTAAAATTATTGCACATTTATTATTTTACTATTGCCATTGAAATGTTTGATAATTTGTATTTTTTTTAAAAGTTACTTCTATGATTCATTGGTCCGACGAGTGACTCATTGGTCCGACGAGTGACTCATTGGTCCACGAGTGACTCATTGACCCAATAGCCTAATCGAGATGATGATCAGTTCAACCAATGACTCATTGGTCTGACCATTGACTCGTTGGTTCAACCAATGACTCATCAGTCTGACCATTGACTCATTAACCTAATAACCTGACCAAGTCGATGACCAATCTGAGTTTAATAACACTACATGCATCTAAGACAAAGTGTGTCTAAATAATAACCTTGTCCAATGAATATTGCGTCCGATGACTTTAATTGTATCACTTTGTACTTTTTATTAAATATCTATTTGTCCAATCATTTGAATATAATTATGCACATTTATTTTGATTATTAATGATTCAATTATTAGATAGTCTATTTTTCAGTAAGGGAAACTTAGCACTCTTGAAATACATTATGTGTTTTGTTCTCTAACCAACTTGTAGACGAAAAAATATGAATCTACGGACACAAAGGAATATGCAGGATAATCTAAGAAATGCTTATGAAGTCTTATTAAAGTCTGAAAGTTAATGACTAAGACAAAAGATGTAAGTACATCAAGAGGGATGAACCCGAGTACAATGAATTCAACATATTTAATGCCGAACCAAACATGACTCTATACACAACAAATTAAAGCAATCACTTTCTTCTTAGTTTCAAAGTTCAACAAACCAATGCATTCAATGCCTACTCTGAGGGAATACTTTTGAAGACTATAGGTACATTCTCTGAAGTAATTGAAACTTGTCTATAAAAGGATGATTGTCTCAAAGCAGACAACATACATGTACAAAGATACACACAAGACTTATTGATAGCTTAGAAACTGTGTAAAAAAATTTGTTGTATAAAAAGTCTATTTATACAAAATTATAGCTTAAGTTAATTGTAATATTTTTATAATTGTGCATCTAAATATTTGTTTCTTAGTGAGTCCTATAATCAAGTGATCTTGATCTTATATAACATCACATAGCGTATTGCAAAGATAAAAAAAATCAACTATGTTGAGTTATTAGAGCCTAGAAAGACTTGGTAAAATTTGAGCATGGAGAGACTTGGTCTAGAAATAACACTTAGTTGTTAGAGCCTAAAGAAACTTGACGTAAGAAATACTTGTAGGTAATCGGTTACTTGCTCATTCATAAGTGGGAAAAACTCAAACTTTCACTCTTTATCCCACTCCCAACCGAGTCTCTCTCATTTCTCACATGTTCTTCATCCAACATCCCTTAAAATCTCTCAAATCTTTACTTTTTTTTTAGTAAATTGGTTTGTAGATAAATAGTTGTTGTTAACTAATGACTTTGGCACATAAGTTATATATTTCCTCATATTATGTTTGCCTTGAATATTATTGACTTTTCCTGTTTTTAATAATGTTAGAAGGGGATAAAGTTTAATCTTGTTTTTAATTTTTATTTCAAGGCATTAGGAACTTAAAATGTTAAAGAAATGGGAATGTATACAAAATATGGGAGTAAACTCAAATCAAATTCAAATTGTTAAAGATATGGTGTGTCAAAATTAAAAAAAAGGTGATATTAAGTAGAGCATCTCCTTCACCTTGACTAGTTTTTAATGAAAATACTAACACTAATAAAGACGAAAAATGTCAAAGTCTGATAGATCGGAGAGCTCAAGTTAGATAGATAAGATTTATTGTTTTCTAGTTAAAGGTCTTGCCTTGATAGTTCGTTTTACTTTTGATATCACATAAGGCTTATAAAAAAAATCAAAGTTTAAAAAAGGTAACAAATTTCAAACTTAACCAATATATACCCAAACGTACTAGTATGATCCCAAGTGTTAGATACAAGCTGGAATGAACCTTGAAACCCTTCTACACTCTATATATATACTCCTAAGTCTTTGAGTATTCATAACAACTTTCACTTACAAATCTATAATAAGTTTTTAGAAAACGCTAAAGAGAAACTATTCACTTTTCATATTTTCAGAAAAAACAAGAGCCTAATGTGATATTAACTATAATATTTTCTTGAAAAGGATTCAACATCATTAGATTGGTGTAGTAATCCTTAGCCATTTAGAAAGTCTTCTTCTACTTTATAAAATCAAAGAACTGTCATATGTTTTGGTGACTGAATGTGTAAAAAGAAAGTGGTATGCATTCTTATAGGTGTTTTAGAAGAGTCTTTTGTGAGGCTCGTAAGAACATTAATTACATAGTAAAAATTAACTAGAATTAGAAAAAGGGTTTGAACGTAGCCTTAAGTTGAAGAATGTGAATCGATATACGTCTTGGTGTGAATCTCTCTATCTTTACCTCTTTTAATCTTCTAAAACTATTGTTTTACATGTTTATGCTTTTGGTTAAAATTCCGAGTTATTGTTTAAAAAAAGACAATAGTATTGCAAACCTAATTTGCCCCCTTTACTTGTCTTCTCTTTAGGTAGATTTTCTCTTATACTTTTGCATTGTCATTAATATGTTGTTTTGTGTTGAGAAATTAATGTTTCATGGTTGTTTAAGACGTATGATAAATTAGATAAAATTTGTGTTTTGTGTAGTAATCTGACCAAGTGACGACTGACATAATTCTTTTGTACTTGTAGTAGGAACTTTTCTTCTAAAAAGTAAGTGCATTTTGCTTTATGTAGAATCAGATGGATCATATGAGCTTTATCCATTCAATAATGTTCCTTTCTTCTCTATTTCAATCTGAAGAGGTTTTCATAGATGTTGATGATCCTTTTACTCCATCCTGATTCAAATAGGTTGATTATTCGCTTTTCTGTTATTGATTTCTTGAAGCATTGAATCTAAACTTTGTTGTTTTTCGCATCTGTGTGAATGAAAGTGGTCTTATTCAATAATATGAGGAATCGTTAAGTGTTTACAAGTTTTAAAAACAAACATATATTGAATACAAACCGGTCTAGAACATAAATGGATCTATTCTTAAATAACTCTTAAAAAATAGACTTCTATCATTGTGTTGAAGATATAAAATGTTTCAAAAACAGACATTAATTAGTTTAAATATTTCATTATACTTGTCACACTTAATGTAATCAAAATGTTTAGATAATTTAATATAATTTTTTTTAGTTTATTTTGAATCATTAAAATGTAGAGAATTAAGATTTAGAATGTGTATATGAAATCCTAACGTTGACTTGGAATACTATTTTGATTTTACTATGCTTAAGAATCATTGTGTGAATGTAAGACCCTATTTTGAGGAGCAAGCCCTTGTTTGCCCAATCCTGATAAGAGACTTGTGGAGGAAAATAGAAGTGTTAGAGATGACCATCTCATACACATTTTTGTGTGCCCTTAAAGGGCTTGTAATGTCAATTGAGTGGGAAAGTGACATTGTTCGACCAAAAATAATCGCCAAAGAGTTGTTGAAACAAAATTCAGCTAGGAAGCAATCATGGAGGGCCACTAAAATAAAAAATGAGGTTTGTGTTGCAGAAGGCTGATTCTAAGGACAACATTTACAAGACTTCAAAGTTGGAAGTAGTTTGTGCAACCTATACATATGGAGAAGATGCTGACATGTAAGATTCTTTCTGTTTTCTCACCTTAAGGCAAAGTTTGCACTCTCCCAAGCATACAGATGTGCAAATTGCATTCCTGCTTCCTGTTGTATCATTCTAAAGAAAGAAAATTGGGCATGGCTCCCTACAAGATTTGTCCTCAATTCTCAATGATTGCCATGAAAAAGGAACAAGTATATCTAAGGGTCCTACTGAAATTCCTCAATAGATAGTGAGATACTTAGAGAATGCTAAGAAAACGTGTTCATCTTAATTTTTAGAGAATGCTAAGAAAGACACACTATTAGAGACAAATAGATTTTCTAGGAGAAGGGATTGGACATTGCCATTGATTTTAAATCATGATAAAATATTTATATTGTTTTCTCTAGCCTTTAAATTTTTATTACTTTCATTCATAATAAATGTGGCAACTTAAACTTGTGGTGAGTTAATATTTTAAGATTTATTAATCCCATTTGTCATCACAAAATTGCCTGTGTAATTTTTTATTATTAAATAAATACATGTATAAATACTTAAGAATCACGATTCAACTTCCTCCTTTTAACTATGCTACAATCCACACTTCACAGCAAAAAGTGGCTAAAGGGAACTTTAAATTTAATAGGTTAGTCAAACTCTTGTATACTTTATATTAGGAATTTGTTTACAAAATGGGTTGGCAAAAGAAGAATAAGAATGAAGAGAACGGGAATCAAGGGAATGGAAAGGAATGGGAAGGGTTAAAGCCATGAAATATACTTTTGAGATAATTTAAAACCTTCTATTTCCTTTCATTTTCTCCAAAACTCAACTCACAAACAGATCTGTAGGGTCTGTTTACCAGTGTATTTCATGGATCTCAAGTCTTTCATTTCCCTCCAAATAAACGGGGAATATGGAAAAATAGTTGAGTAAATAATTGACTGCAGATACACTCTTGCCTGCTTTAACAAGGAAGGTGTGAATTAAACAAAGTTTTCCCCTGATAAAACTCAACCAGAAATGAAATTACCTCTAGACTAGCCACTAAATAACTGAGTGCTGCAATTAATGTTGATGCTCTAGTTAAACCACATAACTATGATAATCTGAATGTATAGAGAGAAATAATGATTTATAGAGCCTTTTATATGCTTGTGCCCACCAAAAAGATATATAGACAGTGCCTACAGAAGTGTGCATGAGACATAAAATGAGAGGATTAAACAGCTACAGACCACTGAACATATATTAATCTGGATCAATTGATAATGTTGAAACAATCATCCCTATATATACAACAAACCTCTGAGCTGTGCCATGAAAGTGCACAGTCCAGATGGTGGGGGCACCGGGGAGTTGATCGAAACAGGTTAGTGAAGCAGACCAGAAACCACCGGAGTGCTTATTGTGAGGGTAACACCAGCTTTTCCCTGCAACAAAGAACCCATCCCTTCACCCAGTTCTCAAAATAATGTCCCCTCATGTTCTCTTCAGCACAAGGGCATGCACGAAAATGACATCTTCATGCCATTCATTCAACAGTTATGGAAAACGAAACCTTAAATGCGGCTGCTGAGGGGTTCATGTAGTCCAAACGGATAAAAAAATCATGTTTATCAGCTGTCATCGTCAACAGCACCAACATATGTCAGGTCTGTACGCCTCACCCTTACAGCCCCTTTAAGCCAGCTGGCCGCTCGGATATTAACATGATCGCGACTTCCTATGCTAGCAGCATTACTTGCAGATGGGCAAGACCCAGCACCATCTTCTAAAAGTGTCCAAGGATCAACTTCTACATCATTGTCCTGCTGTTTTGCTTTCCCTGGTGCATTAGCTGCAATTCTTGGTAATGGAACCAGGTTCCTCTGAGGAACAGTTGAACTACTGGAGTTAAATCCAAGATTCGCAGTGCTGGGTTGAAGACACGAAACGGCATAAATTGGAACATGTGGCGGTTGGCAGGAGAAAGAGTACCGGGCAGAGGGAAGGAGTATGGGCATTGCAGCTTGGATACGCCACCTGATAGTGTCGGGCAGTTGCATATGATCTAATTCATTCTGCATCAGGCAAAATACGCACCATTACACAGCAGGCAAGAAGACTACAATCAATTACATATAACATATTTTTAGATCTTATCTATGGGCAGCGCTTATTCAATAAGCTTTTTGAAATTAACTAAAAGGAACTTAAAGTTATAGACTGTTCTCATAAACTATTTTAATATTTTTCATAAGCTTATAACAAGTTGTTTTCGCAAGTTTGAATAAGCTATTTATAAAGTATTTCAGACAGCCCCTAATTAAACTAGTGGTGAAATAGTCATCATATTAGGCTAATATGACTTCAAGTAACACAAGGGCTCAGCCACTGAAACAAAAAAGTGTACACATTCATAGGCTAAAAGATCAAACCTGCATAGTCTCCAAAACCTCTCGGTCAAATCCAGCAAGTTCTCTCGCATGTTCATTGGTTGTCTTTGAATTAGGTTTCTGCCTTAACCAACTTGGAGAATAACTACTTAACAACCCATGCAATACCAACAACAAACGATCAAACAGATCCTCAGCAGAATAATCAACAAATGCAGCAGAAGCAGCTTCAGAAGATGATTTCAACTCCCTCCTCATCAGAGAACAATGCATGGAAATGTCTACATCCTCATGCACAACCCGGCTACCAAGGAGACGTAAAATTACAGAGGAAAGTGTATGTCTCATGTTCCGCACAGATGGCTCCCTGCAAAATTGAACATATAGAACTCTTAAACTCGCTTTTACATTCTAGCATGTAATAGTTCTACCACATAAACAGATTTTTAAAGAAATGCCTTCATAACTCCAATAATCATAGTTTCTATTCTAAAAAGGGAAGAAATGAACTGATTAAATTGATTTCCATCACTCGAAATTTAATGCTCAAATCCATTTTGATAGAAGAAACACAATCACCATCAGTGTCAGTAGCTAGAACCCATGAACATAATGGACAGCTGTATAAACCAAAGTTTGAGAAACATATTGCAATTAGCTCTGTTTCTTTTTCTTATTTCAAGAAAATTGATAACAAAAACCAAGCCTTAATCCCACTAGGCGGGGCCGTTTTCAAGAAAATTGACAACCACAGAATTTCCCCCGGAAAGGTAACACTACTAACTTGATAAAGAAACCCATCTCATATTATTCTTCTAGTAAGGAAAAATGTATCTCTAGTGCAGCAACAAACCTGGCATGACAAAGGCAAAGCTGTTTAAACACAGCAAATATAGTCTTAATTACCTGTCAGTGCAAAGAATAGGAAGGAATCTCAAGAGTAACTGCAAACGTAATGAAATAGAAGCACGTAGGGCTGCAGGAGAAGGTGGAGAAGAGTCTGTTGCAATCGTTGCTCGTCTAGCTAATCCAGGACTTCCAACTTTTAACATTTTTCGGGAACTTACTTTATTTGTCTGACCTTCAACTCCAAGTGGAGTACTTCCCACTGGCTTACTTGCTCCACGTGTAACAGCAGTTATTTGTTGCTCAATAAAATTTAACTGTTTAATTAAATCATTTGCGAAGGAACTGCGGGACTCATCAGAGCTTTGATCTATGCAAGGAAGAAGTAACTCAATAAGAGCCCTCTCAGTAACTTTAAGCTGATTGCTGCTTGTGCTTTCAGAGACTAACACTTCAGAGGACCCCTTTAGACACCTTTTGGGATCTGTACCCTCTTCAACAACTTCTCCTTCTTCAAGAGAAGCAGTATCAAACTTCTTTCTATCCCCCTTAATAATTGTCGGATCAGTACACGGACTACACCAACCCCAGGGCTCCCAAAATTGGGTCTTAACAGAAAGTTCTTTACTCTCGGCGATGTTATGTAGCCTTTGTCTAATAGTCTTCCGACCAAAGAGGACATCCAAGCCTCCAAGAAACCATTTAACTTGCAGCAACATTGAATCCTCTAGTGACCTACCAATAAGATGAACCAACTCCGAGTAAAGTGGTGCAGCATCAGGTCTAACCAATAATCTTGTGAGAAGTATTTCAATAAAATTGTTTTCATTCTCAGAAGCAGCAGCAGACTTCTCTAGATTGGGCGAGGACAACTGTATAGCCTCAGCCAAGGACATGTCATGTGTCTCCAGTTTTTCACTGAGGGCTTGTTCATTTAAGAGCAACCTTAGTGCAACCCACTGCCAGTGAAATTTTGCAGGTTGCAAGGTATCCAAAACATGCACAAGCATATCCTTAAGCTTATATTCACCAGGTCCAGAAAATTGTGGCATCTTACAATCAATCATAGCATTTAGAAAAAGCCTAGAACGGAGAGGAACAAATGCCATGGATTTTAAATGCATATCAGAGCTATTCACCTCTAGTACTGTTGCAAATTCAGTGTCACAAGGATCTGTAGCCATAAGATCATAAAGACCTTGACCATCTCTAAAACAAACATCTCGGAAAGGCAAATGTTTTATTGCATCAGTTATGGATATAGTTAGAGACTGATGAAGATGATTCATATCTTCACGAACTGCAACATTAGTATTCAGAATGAAAGGCCACCACTTAACAAAGGCAAATATTGAATAGGCAGGAGGAAAGACCAAGCTAAGGGAAAGCATATGTTGCATCCTTGAAAGAGCTACAATAGATGGTTCACCCAAGAGTTCCACCACTAATCCTTCACAAATGGTTCTGCAGTTTCCGACAAGCAACCTAAACCAATGGAGATAAACTTCGATTGAACTATCCACCTTAACAGCCCCGATTGAACGTGCATTTCCATTTGAATTGGATCTTGTGCTTCTTGCAAATTGTACCACATCCAGCCCCTCCTTCAATCTGAGAACTGTTACCATTCTTTCCAAGCTGGTAACACCATATATAACTGCACCAACAACAAGTGCAGAAACAGCAGCAGCAATCTTTGTTGCCCTTGCAACCACAACTTTACTAGAGTTGCTTCCCACATCATTTGAAATAGTGGTACTAGAATCATGGTTTTCAGGAGACATTTGAAACTGAGCTCGAGACATTTTACTTGGAGCAAAAATGCCAGCAATAGCAGTAGATGCTTCTGTTGCAAGAGCTATCTCAAATACACGGCTTTGTCGTTCTCCCAGAGCTTCCTTAAGCAAGCAGAGACAAGTTATATGCATTCGCAGAATGCATCTCGCATAACTCAATGAACTAGTAGCATTCGTTGTATTTGAATGATTAATACCACATGAAAAATCAGGCATTTTTGCTAAAGTTGGACCAACACTGCTAACAATGGCAGAAACAGCAGAACAGATCAAAGAGGGATCCCCTTCTTGAGCAGCACCACCAGTCTGCCTAATGCAGTCAATCAGACCCATAACAATCTGTTGAGCAATTTGATATCCATTATCCCATTTTTCTAAAACAAGGCCTTTTGGTGTGCCACCAGCAGCAAAGAGCTTTCTATCTTTTCCAAAAAGGTAGTGATATGCTTCTTCAACATTCCGCTGCACTATGTCTCTCATGCCTGAACCTACTCTGGATGGTAACCGACCACCACTCATCTTATGACGAAAAAAATCATCAGGATCCTCAACTCCTAGAGGAACTCCAAGGGGTAACCCGAACTCCCCATTAACTGAGCGTCCAGACTCAAGTTCAGAGGAAAGTCTTGCATCACATGTAGCCTTAAAATTTTTCTCCCACTCACTAACACTAGCAACACTGCTGTATTTTTTGAGTAAATACCAAGCGAAAGCCAGGGCTCCTGATCCTGAAACTCTTCCATTAGATGCGATAATAGCCGCAGCACGGTACATAGCAGAGGACAAAACTTCAGGAATAAGGTCTGCTGCAACAAGAATGTTCTCATACCTGCATCAAATATAATACAGAAGACGAGCTTTAACAGAAAGTCATAAAAGTCAATAACACACTAATTAAAAGGTAAAGACTAGTCATGAAGTACTGGCTGAACGATAAGATATGAAATGGTGAACAGTATCGCTGGATAGCCCATGCAAAGTCATAGAAACTTCATTGAAGGTTCAGCATACTCACACTATATTTTGAAATTTTCTACTCGCCTCTTGATACAAGAACAGTGGCGTGTGTTGTTAAGTTGTAGATAATAAAATTTATTAAGGAAATTCTGAGTAGATAAGAGGAACATAGATTTAATTGGTACTGACATGACTTATTTAAGATGACAAGAAAGGAGCATATGAAGCATTAGGGAGTAACTGCTTACCGGGTACTCGTAAAAGATAGTATATCACAAATTTAAAATTATCGAAGTTATTAAAAAAAACAGCAAGCACCACATGAATTTCAAGAGCAAGTTGAATGCATGGAAAAGCTAATACACGGGTAAAAGGAACAAAAAATAGTATTTTGGCAGAGAAGAAAATAAAGCTATATAAACAAAATTTGGTGCAAACCTTCTCAGTGATGATATTAGAAAAGCTTCCCCGACATCACAAACTTGGTTTTCCACATTCCTTGGCAGCAACAGAACATTCCTTCCACTCTGAATAGTTGAATTGGGACTACTAAGAACCTTCGGAAGCAACCAAATGAGGAACTTCGAGGCTGATATTAAATCATCAGTGATATCCATCAAATAAAGTATTGAAGAAAGTTCATCCTCGCCGAGTTTCCACCGTATAGAGCTTCTTTCATCCACAATAGAATAAGGTCTGCCAACCTGACCAACTTTACCAACATTTTTTTCATTCTCTTCTACCACCTGCCTGACAACAGTCATCAACCAAAGTCCCATTGCCCTTTTCTCAACAAAGCGAAGCCGCTTCACTGTTTTTCCAATGGAAACAATATCACCACAATGACACGTTTGGCTATCCACAGACTTCAGCTTATCTCCATCCAAAGCTGTTCTATGGTGAGGACAACTTACCTTATTATCACACACATGACTAGTTGATGCCCCTTCGCTACCCTCTATTCTAGAAGCTTGCAGTTGAGCAAGACTCTGAGTCTTTCGCACATTCTTCTGTCGAGGCTTAGTAACTTGTTTGACTGACTTCGGTGGTTGTTCAACTTTCAGAGGCTCTGAAGATTTCATCCCCTTCTTTACCCACCAGCTATCATCATCATCTGGTACAACTGCAGAATGACCTTGAACAAAGGAGCTTCTTTCCTCACTTAATTTCTGTCTCTTCACTCTTCTAGATTCTTGAAGCCCAGGTGAAGCCTCCACTGGATCAATCTTGCTGTGATGGGACCAGATAGGTCTTCTAATACTTCCTTCAGAATCGTCACTTCCTACAGTGCTCAAATTGGATAAACTATTAGGTAACTGGAGCATTGACACAATAGCTGCTTTGAGTTCCTCAATGTTAACATCATTCTTTGCACTTTTAGAAGTTACTGTGTTAGTAAGAACAGTTTTCCATTGATCAATTGACACTGTAGAAGCTCCATCCTTTGCATAAGCTGGATAATGCTTTCGCTTCTTAGCAGATATACTGGCATCATCCCGATGCTCACTTAGAACACCACGAAGAATGAGGCGACGTTCATTCAAGTAAATTTGCAAAGCTTCATCAAGCTGCGTCCCTTCAACAATCCTTGATTCTTCCAAAGCTTCATGCATAAAACACCTAGGAAGCTGCTTCAAGATGTGATAGTGTCTCTTCCGTCGCTCCAGGTCAACCACATTTACATTCATATCCATGATTCCACTCACTATCAGCTGACGCACATATGCTACAGGGTAAAAGATGCCTGCAAGAATGAGTTCCACTATAAACAGATGCAGGCGTTTGAAACCCTCCCCTCTATGCACCACATGCTGATCAATCCAACAAACTATAATATCATGGATAGGACCTGGGCTTTCAAATATACTCCAGCCCACACGTTTTGAACTAGATTTTACCTTGGATGCATTACCCACATGATTCTGATTATGCTGATGCTGATTTGAACATTTTGCTAAGTGACTAACTCTCTGATTTCTTCCATTGGTTTGTCTTAGTGAAATATTCATATCCCTCATCTTCATCTTCAAAAGTCTAACAGCTATATGCACTTGGGAAAGATCTTTCCTACCTGTGAATTTTACATCACACGGAGGAGTAGTACGAAAATCCCTGGAGTCACATGTTGCCCACTCGCAAAGGAAAAATGCTGAATACACAAGCGATGAACTTACAGTTCCAAACCACTTCAGTGATAACCTTAAGCAAGGGCTGACTTTAGCAACCCAACCTTCAGATACAGTTCCATCACAAAAATCTTCAAAAAGAAATTTATATGCTCCACGTAAATCACCCAACACAAGAGATTCATCCAAAGCCTTTGCAACTTTAGCCAGACAACGATCTGGATAGCCTGAGCATGAAGCCTTTGCCAGGTATTCTGCATTTTTATGAATGCTTGAAACAACGTGACCAAAATCATCTGTACTATTTTTTATCGTCCCTGCAGCTTCAATTGATTTTAATACAAAATTTCCATCATTTATTGTATGTGAAACCACGGACGATGGTAAAGGAAAGCAATCCAAACCAACAAAAGTATCTGGCACTGCAAGTATCAAATACCGGAGCATCTCAATCAGAGCATAAGTTGTATATGCCCTCCGGGAATTATCTACTAGATCAGATCCACCAGGAGCAGGATCACGAATGACATGAAGAGCTATTCCAGCAAGAGTGCGCACATAAGTTTGAGAAAGAACAACAGTTTCTAAAAAGCCATATATAATAGGCAATAACAGCTGCCAAACCTCAAGCAGATCTTTTTCCTGAAAGGAACAGAAATGTGAAAAATCGAAACCTGAAGGTTCAAATAAGCAAAAATATAAAACAGAAAACTTATTTTCATAAAGATATAAAAAATGTTAAATGCAAATGGTATGCAAAGTAAATACCTGTAGTTGACTCAAAACCCAATCAATGACAAGAGAAGGAAGAAGCAACCCTTCAGTATGATGCCATTGCAGAAGCCGCACAATATACCACCATCTAAAATGCAAGGATGGATCTTCACCATCAGAAACAGATAATAATGGATCATTTTTGTGTTGCATTGATCCAGTATAAAGCATTTGTGCTGATCGCTCTCGAGTATGAGGAGTAGAATGAGAAGTACTTTTTGATACAAAATCATCCAGAAGAGTCTGCAAGTAATTGATAACATCTTTGGTCCAGACCTCAGAACGGGACAGCTGTATTTTGTCAGCAGTCCCAGAAGAAATACCAACAGAACCAGGTCGAACCTGCAAAGTGCAACCATAATCTACCTTCAAATATTAAATATATATATGAAGTAACCCGGTATAATAGGTAAATTTACCAGCATTGAAGCATCCCTACCTGGTTAAGGTAAGTAACCTTTATGAACCAATTGGCCCTCAGCAATGGAACATTGTTCCTGATAAGAACCTCTAATAGCGATGCTTTTTTATAACCATTGGGAACTTGGTCAGCCAAAGAGCGTAATCGCTTGTGTGGTTGAGATAAGCCCTGTAATAAAATTTTAACTTAGCTACTGAAATACAAGCATCAGCAATATCCCAAGAAACTAAGAATAACCAAGTAACACTGAAAAAATCATTCATGGATTTTACAGGCATACATATCAGTTTATCAGTTTTGACAACAAAAAGCCATTAGGAACTGGTCATACGAACTTAAATAACAACATTTCTCCTGAATTCATGAATAGCTATAGCCAGCACAGGGCTATTCAGCATTTAAACATATTCCAGATACCACCATATTTTCACTAAGGGTCCAGCCAAACTAAGACTAGAACAAGTCCCTCAGAAATACAAACATTTCAAGACCTTGGTCTTTCTTCATATAAATTTATCAAAACGTTTAGAAAATAATGAGGGGCCACAGTTGTTATACAAGGAAGTTGCACAAGGAAAGCAGTAGGAGCAAGACTTTCACTAAGTATACCTCAATCCATCTTTTCCGGAAGTCTTCACCACATGGCCTTAGTTCAGGGAAAACTCCAGGTTTAGCAATTTGTGATCCTGAAAGAGCCACCCCATATACTTGACCGGCCTGTAAATGTAAGCACTACCATGTAGATCAAATATATTCATAACAAATTGAGATGGGTAGACCACACTAAATCCAAAAGAAATATATGAAACATAAATGTGGATATTTTATAGAAGTGGAATGTTCAGCAAGATATAATAAAGATCATCACCTTCCTCTTCTGAGCACGAGATTCATTGATGGCCCTTAGACGTTTTCTAATGGCCTGGAAAGAAGATGGCTAATGAGTTAACCAATATCTATGCACACTTCCAATAAGTACAAAATTAAAATGGACAATGAGAGATAAATTTAGAACATAATCAGAGAAACAAAAATAGATAAGACGAGACAAGAGAGTCACCTCTTTACAATTAAGAACAACTGTCTTGTTAAAATTTGAAACCTGGGTCAGTGAAATTTCTCTAGCTTCCTGAGAGGGGGAAAAAGCAAGGCAGTGTTAGAAAATAGCAGATATACAGAAAAGGCAAGCTTGACTTATCATAAAGAATCTATTTTAAGATAGCATTTCAGTGACACATCAAGGATAGCTAATGCTCAAGAAGTACACAGGACTAGGTTGCTATTTCATAACCATGAATGGGAAGAGATTCAGAAAAGAAATTACAATTATCCTTTTTATAATTTATACCAATAATAGACATTAATCCTAAACCTATTTAAATTAAATAAGGAACAAATCAAGAAATAAATCATAAGAGATCATCAAGAATGCCTTAACATATTTGAAGATACAAGAGTGTCAATACGAAATAATGTTTATATATACATAAATAGGAAATTATATGGGACTGAATGTTGAGTGATAAAATGTCAACACGAGAATAAACTCAATATAGTAGAGATGTGACTGTTGCGTTGGATGAATGGACACACAAAATGAGATAGGATTAAGAATAAATGCATTAGAGAGAAAGTTGGGATAACTCCTATTATAGAAAAGATGGTAGAATGACGCCTTATGTGGTTTAAGCATATGTGGAGTAATTGGAAGCCCCTCTAAGGAGAGTATACCAAATGGAGATTAATCCAATTTTTAGAGGCAGAAAGAGGCCGAGAAATATAATAGGAGAAACGAATAAGAAAGGTTTACATTTCAATTCTTTGACAATGGAAATCATTTATGATAAATGTTAGTGCAGCAGAAGCGATTTTTGCACTGCGTTAGCAACAAACAATCAAATAAAGGACAAAGAATAATACGAGAGAATTTGTTAACGAGGTTCGATTGCCTACGCCCCTAGGAGAGTTGAGCGGCTCCCAATATATTATTAGAGATTAGGATTATCAACTTTAGCATACCCAATTAGGGTTTACAGAATACATATCCTAGTATCTCAACCCAATAACATAGGCCCAAGGCCCATAGGGTGTTTCTAAACGGTGCAAGTTGTAACAAGATATTTGAGCCCAAATATAGTTTTTGCCTCTCTCCTTCATTCTAACAGTAGGCAATATGAGACTTCTTATAATAGTATATTTCAAGCATCCCGATAATAGAGCATTATGATATCGTTCGATCAATGTAACCAAGTCCACCTAGTTGGACTAAGGCTTGGTTATTGTATATTCTAACAAATAATTTGATTATAAAACCATGAGAACCGAAAAATGAAAAATTAATTTTCAAACTTCCAATTAGCTGAACATATTCAACAATAAATAGTTACAAGGTATGGAGGAATCAGCATAAAATCTACAAACCTTAGAGAAAAATGTCAATAAATGGATAACCGGAAAAGTTTAACCCAATTATTCATCAACTAAATTGCTACTTTACATCATCTGATTTGGTATGAACATAAAAGTAAAATTTAATGATATACCTCAAGTCCCTCAACAGTATCCCTATATCCAGATTGCAAATATTCTCTAGTCAGAGTTTCCTCGGGGCAATTTGGTGTTTGGGGGTGAAAATCTGGCACCCCAAGCCTGAGATTCAAATAATGACATTTAACATTCGTATGAACAAGATAACAACAAATTGATAACTTAATGCTTTAGAGTAACAACAAACAGAAGCTACATTGGATAAACAATAGGAAGAAAGGGAAAATCTAACCCCCAAAAAAAGCTTAGTATGACCGTTATTTATGAACAAAAATAAGCAATAATTCAAGAAACTGGTATTATGAGCAGGAATTACCTAGAGTTTAAAGGTTCCTTATCACACTTTAACTTGTAGGGGGCTAACTGTGGTTGTTGTCGCCTGCAAACAGAAAAACATTGTGATGAAAGTGATTAACATCAGTTTCCGATTTAGCACAAATAATAATAATATACTTCCTCTGTTCCAATATAGCTGTCAATTTTTTGAGAAGTATTCTGTTCTTATTTACTGTCACTTCTAAAAGTTCAACAGAGCATTATTTTTTACCAATTATACCCTTAAGCTGAAATACCTCTTAATTACTTCTACACAGTTATCCAAGAATGCAACCCAGTGAGCTACTATTGGTTCCCGTGACAGTACAATTACTCTTTGAATAGTTTTTACTATTTCCAGTATAGAAATGTTGATGACAAAAAAAGACTGAATATAAAATGAAAAGGAGACTGCAAAACTACTCCTACGTCATACAAAGGAGAAAATGGCTGAAGATTTGGAGAATGGTTGTATCTAAGAAGCTAGAATAGAAGTGGTTGCAAACTCTCTCAATAGTACACAATGATGCCAATGGATGCACAAAAGATGACAAATCGGAAAATGTTGAAACTGTATGAAAGCAGCTACTCAGATATTGCACTTGCAAATTATGAGTTTGATTTGAATAAATTTCCTGAGGAAGGAGAAGAAGCTTTTCCACAAAAGGAAGTTCAACAAGTGGCTTCAATGATGTTAAAAATCATCTTTCTAAATTTTATTAAGAGAATGTATTGTTCATTTTATCCTATTTCATTTATTTTTTGTTGGTTATTTTTAAATTTTTGAAGCATTTCATTAGTAAAAATGCAAAGGAAACAGAAGTCATTGAAATATCACTGTTTGTGTTAATATCAACACGCGGGGAAATAATTTCCTTTTGGAACAGGGAACAGACTTCAAGTAACAGAAAAGAGATGAGGCAATTCAGTTAATGAGGGAGATGGAAAGTTTGACTTACTAGTGCAAATAAATACTGATGGGGAAGGGGTATATTAGGAAATCAAGTGGTAATTTTAATAAAAACTATAAAATTAATCGCATTTTGCACAAATTATGGCGATATTAGGTCAAACGAGTATAAGCAATGTTTCAAAGGCAAATAAAATATGAATTTAGAATATACCAAATTGACCAATTGTCAATAATATTAGATCCAAATGCAAACTCCCAACATGTATTCCCCAATTCACTTCTTTACAGACTTCACAAACTCGTGTTATATTAGCTGGGATTAGACCATAACTATAAAAAAATGAAAAATCTAAAAAAATATTAAAGCACATCATCTGATTGATGCCTATAAAAACAAATAGCTCCACCAACATAGCAGTCTTCACCTTCAAATGATTAACATTATTTTGAAAGTATGATGCTATGGTATAGTAGAGTGACTCCAGAGAGAATTTAAAGAAGAATAAAATATTTTGATTATTAAAATGGTAATAAACAGATGAACCTTAATAAAAACAACAAAAAGGGGGATCGGAGAAAGATTCTACCAAATTTTGACGAATTAGTACCACAATTCTCTAATTTTATATGAAAACTATATAAACACTAGTAATTTGAAGTTTTTGTATTTTTCGACAAACTGAGCTTGCAAAATTAAATAAAATTTAAAACAAATTGGAGAGGGAGATAGCCTGCATAAACACTAACATTTTTCCGAACTTATTAAATCAACATACCAAGCTAAATACTCATTTAAATTCTTCCTAAAAAATTTAGTATAACAATCTCTCATGAAAAACAGAATATATTTAAGAAAAATAAAATATGAAAATACAATGTAAACTTACACCTCGTACAGAACAAACATGGTCAAGAAATGCAAACTTTTAAACCCAGTATTTAGCAACTCTCTCGCAGCCAATACAATGGCGAGCAGAAAAGAAAAGGTTTTAAAGAAGTAAGAAATACGGAATAATAAGAGAAAACCAAAGAGTTCACATCCGCCAAATCCGACATCCACAAAGGCAGGTCCATTGGTCCTCGCTAGTTACAATAAAAACGTACGTATGAAACCTAATATCACTTGTCTATCTAACCCTCCAAGCAGGGTAACAAAAGTAAATAGATTAATAGAAAATATAAAAAAAAATGAAAAATGTTTGATTGGTTGTAAGCAGGGAAAACTCAAGTTTCTGAAGCAACTAAGGGTGTTTATATTGAGTTGATTATGTGGGATTATGAGAATAGCTTACTCACTAAGCTTATCAGAGAAGCTTATAAAAACAAGCTCTTTTTAGCTTGATAGCTTGATTCAAAAAAGCTCATTGAATGAGCACTTAAGTTGTTTACCCAAACGCACCATTAACGCATAAGAATTACAAATCAAGCTGAAATCAATTTTATTAGAATATTCTCACCACGCAAGAAACAAATGAAACCAACTCTGGAGCAGTTCCACAAGTTTTAAAATTATGTTAATGACATGAAAATAAATATTGTAATCGTGAAACTATTAACTAACAGGAAAAAGTCAATAAGAACAACACAACCACAATTATTTGGAATTTGTAATACATATGCTACTGTCACAATCATCGAGGAAAAATGGTAATAGGAACTAAAGGGGACAGTATCAGGATGAAGTTTTCATACCTTGAATTTACAGGGAAGTTGGCTGGCAAAGATGAGTCAGATTTTCCATTGTCCCTAGACGATGGCCCACCTATTGCACTGTTATTAACTGCACTGGTGCAGCTGCCAGCATGATACCTTTGCATTTCCCCCAACTATAACCGGCATACTGCCATCAGCATCATACTGCTATATGTAGCTGTAATTATTAATCTGCATGATCAAGATTGTCATCCAAGTCACTTTCAACTAATGCCGATAAACAAAAAGCATACTAAAAAATAAAACAAAAAAACAGCGACGGAAACAAGATGCATAATTGAAAAAATGATTAGCAGCTTCGTTTAGTTGATAATGATAGCTACTAAATCCTAATGCACAAGAAACTACAAATAACTAATTCAAAACCAAATGATGACTGTGGATCCAAACACTCAAAGCAGAATTAACTATTCTGCACTGTAAGCATTGAAATGGAAAATAATTTCTTTTAAAAGGGAACAATAATATTTACCTTCTGAAGGACCGTTAACAAACAGAAGAAAACAATATAAATAAAAACAGATAATGACATATCAGAAGACAGAGTGCAACTCAAATGAACTACAATCCCATCATAAATCAAAATATCAAACTCCAGTCAGCAGACTGCATTTAAAAATAGTGAACATTAAATTTATTCTGGAAAATTAAAATAAAACAAAATCCGAAACTCTAGTTCACATTGAATTTTGTTTCCACAAATAAAACTCAGCTTAGGTGCTAAGAAAACTTGTACAACTTAACATTTTTATTCTGAAATTGAAGATGGCATTCATACCCCCACACAAAATCATATAAAATAAACCAAGCAGTTATAATTTTTTAATATATACCCTCAAAAACATATTTTCTGCCATGACAACGCTAACACGAATATCATAAATAAGTCAACAAAGTTCTGGATATTGAGTTTGACTGTAACTACATAAAGTGGAAAGTTCCATTAAAAGCTTTCTGGTGATCAATTCCAATGACAAAAAATATGGAAAGTACACCGGCTTTTACGCGCTAACTCTTCAGAATATATAATATAAAGTATAAACTAGTGGCCAATCATTATCTAATAGCCAGAATTATAACTCCAACTCATATCTGAACTAACCTGGAGTAATAAATTACAAGAGACAACAGCAAAGTTTAACAATATAATCAAATCACATCCGATCCATAAGTATTGTCCAAACCTTAAAGAGGTTTTTCCCCCTGAAAGTGTTTCCCTCCCAACTCAAAAAGGCATAGCAACTCACATTACCGCATGAACTAACTAGGGCACAAAATGAAACGATTTAAAAAACAACCCAACAATTCAATTCAATCGTCTAAAAATCACAACTTAACATCAAATCCAAGCTATATTACACATGGGTTTGAACGTGTAATTGAAAAAACATAAAAATCAAACCTAATGCGAGATAAAGCTCGGGAACTTGAACTCCTAAGCAAGATCCAAAACTAGGGTTTTGGAGGCGAAATCATGAATTTCAATTACTCCGGTTCTTCCCCCAATATCCAGAAGCTAATTGGGGAAGTGAGAAAAATTGGGGTTTTGGGAATTAGGGTTTCCGCGGAAAAAATGAAATTTGAGGAATAATGAGAAAAGGGTTTGAAAATTATGAAATTGTAAACAAGGGCATAACTGAGAAAAATAAAATTTTGAAACTTTGAAGGGAAAAAGTTGAAATGAGAGAAAAAGAGGAATCGAGAATAAGAAGAAAGGCTTTGACTCGTTGAGTTATTTGGGTGATGACGACGACGATGCTTCTGTTGCTGGTGAGGAGAAGGGATCTACTACTGATTATTATTATTATTATTATTATTATTATTATTATTATTATTATTATTATTATTATTATTATTATTATTATTATTATTATTATTATTATTATTATTATTATTATTATTATTATTATTATTATTATTATTATTATTATTATTATTATTATTATTATTATTATTATTATTATTATTATTATTATTATTATTATTATTATTATTATTATTATTATTATTATTATTATTATTATTATTATTATTATTATTATTATTATTATTATTATTATTATTATTATTATTATTATTATTATTATTATTATTATTATTATTATTATTATTATTATTATTATTATTATTATTATTATTATTATTATTATTATTATTATTATTATTATTATTATTATTATTATTATTATTATTATTATTATTATTATTATTATTATTATTATTATTATTATTATTATTATTATTATTATTATTATTATTATTATTATTATTATTATTATTATTATTATTATTATTATTATTATTATTATTATTATTATTATTATTATTATTATTATTATTATTATTATTATTATTATTATTATTATTATTATTATTATTATTATTATTATTATTATTATTATTATTATTATTATTATTATTATTATTATTATTATTATTATTATTATTATTATTATTATTATTATTATTATTATTATTATTATTATTATTATTATTATTATTATTATTATTATTATTATTATTATTATTATTATTATTATTATTATTATTATTATTATTATTATTATTATTATTATTATTATTATTATTATTATTATTATTATTATTATTATTATTATTATTATTATTATTATTATTATTATTATTATTATTATTATTATTATTATTATTATTATTATTATTATTATTATTATTATTATTATTATTATTATTATTATTATTATTATTATTATTATTATTATTATTATTATTATTATTATTATTATTATTATTATTATTATTATTATTATTATTATTATTATTATTATTATTATTATTATTATTATTATTATTATTATTATTATTATTATTATTATTATTATTATTATTATTATTATTATTATTATTATTATTATTATTATTATTATTATTATTATTATTATTATTATTATTATTATTATTATTATTATTATTATTATTATTATTATTATTATTATTATTATTATTATTATTATTATTATTATTATTATTATTATTATTATTATTATTATTATTATTATTATTATTATTATTATTATTATTATTATTATTATTATTATTATTATTATTATTATTATTATTATTATTATTATTATTATTATTATTATTATTATTATTATTATTATTATTATTATTATTATTATTATTATTATTATTATTATTATTATTATTATTATTATTATTATTATTATTATTATTATTATTATTATTATTATTATTATTATTATTATTATTATTATTATTATTATTATTATTATTATTATTATTATTATTATTATTATTATTATTATTATTATTATTATTATTATTATTATTATTATTATTATTATTATTATTCTGCTATATGTAGCTGTAATTATTAATCTGCATGATCAAGATTGTCATCCAAGTCACTTTCAACTAATGCCGATAAACAAAAAGCATACTAAAAAATAAAACAAAAAAACAGCGACGGAAACAAGATGCATAATTGAAAAAATGATTAGCAGCTTCGTTTAGTTGATAATGATAGCTACTAAATCCTAATGCACAAGAAACTACAAATAACTAATTCAAAACCAAATGATGACTGTGGATCCAAACACTCAAAGCAGAATTAACTATTCTGCACTGTAAGCATTGAAATGGAAAATAATTTCTTTTAAAAGGGAACAATAATATTTACCTTCTGAAGGACCGTTAACAAACAGAAGAAAACAATATAAATAAAAACAGATAATGACATATCAGAAGACAGAGTGCAACTCAAATGAACTACAATCCCATCATAAATCAAAATATCAAACTCCAGTCAGCAGACTGCATTTAAAAATAGTGAACATTAAATTTATTCTGGAAAATTAAAATAAAACAAAATCCGAAACTCTAGTTCACATTGAATTTTGTTTCCACAAATAAAACTCAGCTTAGGTGCTAAGAAAACTTGTACAACTTAACATTTTTATTCTGAAATTGAAGATGGCATTCATACCCCCACACAAAATCATATAAAATAAACCAAGCAGTTATAATTTTTTAATATATACCCTCAAAAACATATTTTCTGCCATGACAACGCTAACACGAATATCATAAATAAGTCAACAAAGTTCTGGATATTGAGTTTGACTGTAACTACATAAAGTGGAAAGTTCCATTAAAAGCTTTCTGGTGATCAATTCCAATGACAAAAAATATGGAAAGTACACCGGCTTTTACGCGCTAACTCTTCAGAATATATAATATAAAGTATAAACTAGTGGCCAATCATTATCTAATAGCCAGAATTATAACTCCAACTCATATCTGAACTAACCTGGAGTAATAAATTACAAGAGACAACAGCAAAGTTTAACAATATAATCAAATCACATCCGATCCATAAGTATTGTCCAAACCTTAAAGAGGTTTTTCCCCCTGAAAGTGTTTCCCTCCCAACTCAAAAAGGCATAGCAACTCACATTACCGCATGAACTAACTAGGGCACAAAATGAAACGATTTAAAAAACAACCCAACAATTCAATTCAATCGTCTAAAAATCACAACTTAACATCAAATCCAAGCTATATTACACATGGGTTTGAACGTGTAATTGAAAAAACATAAAAATCAAACCTAATGCGAGATAAAGCTCGGGAACTTGAACTCCTAAGCAAGATCCAAAACTAGGGTTTTGGAGGCGAAATCATGAATTTCAATTACTCCGGTTCTTCCCCCAATATCCAGAAGCTAATTGGGGAAGTGAGAAAAATTGGGGTTTTGGGAATTAGGGTTTCCGCGGAAAAAATGAAATTTGAGGAATAATGAGAAAAGGGTTTGAAAATTATGAAATTGTAAACAAGGGCATAACTGAGAAAAATAAAATTTTGAAACTTTGAAGGGAAAAAGTTGAAATGAGAGAAAAAGAGGAATCGAGAATAAGAAGAAAGGCTTTGACTCGTTGAGTTATTTGGGTGATGACGACGACGATGCTTCTGTTGCTGGTGAGGAGAAGGGATCTACTACTGATTATTATTATTATTATTATTATTATTATTATTATTATTATTATTATTATTAATTTCTTTACTATTAAGTTATTAATATTCTTTATGTTTTTTGTTACTTTTATGCCCACATTTATCATCTAATAATAACATAAATAACATAGACATTGGTTGATGATAATTGATGAATTGGTGGGACAAAATTATGAAATTATTTGAAATGGGGAGTTTACAACAATGATCTAAAAGTAGTATTAGTTTGTTATGGTTTTAAATTGAGTGAGCAAAATTTATTAATAGTAGAAAATATCGGCAGCGCAGAGAAATATATATCTCTTTTTTTGTAAAAGATGAAAATTTAAATAACCAAATTTCATATGTTTTTATTTATGTATCGTGAAGAATTCTTGTAAATATCATATGGTATGATATGATATTTAATTTCCAAGATATTTTAGGTTTTGTTGTTATCGGTTTGTTTCATTAAAAAAACTTATATTTGAAGGGAGGTTCCATGTATATCTTGCTCGGCATATTCTTTTTGTTATAGAAATAGTATCCTTTCATCTATAATCAAGGAACTAACACTTTGTGTTGCTAGGCGAATGTTGGAAATAACTCTGACTTGTATCCATTTATTATTGAGGCCAATATCAGGTTGCCAATTTGAGTTTGAATTCCACTTATTTTCTTATGTTTTCACATAATTGGTGTGTTAAACTTTGAGCATTTTCCAATCATTTTGATAGGATCCATAACATAATGGAACAAACATATAGAAGAGCTAAATCAAGGAAATAAGAACAATCATGCATATCCAAAGTAGAAGTTGTTTTGTGGTGAATGAAAGCACAAATTTAAGGAATGAGACTTAACCATGTAACACACATCTTTTTTCAATCTTATTTTTAATGCCAGATTATGTTTAGTTTATGCTAATCTTTATATGTATGTGTAACTCATGTTTTTTCACCAATTTGTTTTTTGTTGTTGATAAAAACAAAATAATAAATTAATCCTAATATTTAACTCACAAGCAACCAGAATGACCAAGAGTGTTAATACATTATTAGCATCATCCAAGGATGCTTGACAATTGTTTATGGTTTTTTTTAGATAAATATTTTCTTAATATTGTTAAGCCACCCAGTAAGATTTTGCAATATAAAGTGAATTTTTTTTACCAAAAGTGATAAAATAAATTTCCAAAGATAAGATAGTGTTAAAATAGTATTTACTTTAAACATTATTTATTTGAATGTTTGAGTTCCTTTCAATTTGTTGGCGATCACTTCACTAAAAAAAATACTTTCTACGCTCTTTATCTCATTCAGTTTTTTTTATCAATAATAAAGATTTTTATTAAAAGAGAGATAAAGAAACTTATGAGAACAAGTGGTACTCATATCCACTAAATATCTATAATTACCAAAAAAGAAGACACTTTGACGGATTGCTTATCCATTCCACTATAGAATAAGAGAAGAAAGGAAAGTGTGTATTGAGAAGACTCCAAGAATGAATTAAAATGAGCTCCATCATCTCATATTGGTGAAACCTCAAGTTCTCAAAAATCACTTTGTTCCGAACATGTCAAATAGTCCAAATTGTAGCAAACCAAAGAGTCATCCATAAATGTTTTTTCTTGTTGTCCATCCATAACAAGTTTTCATGAATTGAGAAATGAGACTTTACTTCATTAAAAATAACGGATGTAAGACCAAAGCAAGAATAGAGGTTTTGCCAAGTAGAATAAGATATTGGGCAAGAAAAGAACAAGTGACTAGTAGATTCCTCCAACTCACCACAATATCACAATGAAGAAGGTCGTGTACTCCTAAACCCCCTCTATGAGCTACATTGAGTTTAATTGGTATTCCATCCAAGACAATTTTCCATATTAAGCAATCATCTTTGATGGAGCATTACACTTCCAAAAAAAATTTGAAAAAAAGAAGATCGTATATTTCTTCTATTAGGGTATAACATATGTCCAAGAACCAATTTGTCATGTTTATAATAATAAGTTATATGTATTATCATCTTAATATCATATTCATTATTTATCAAAATAATTAATATGAAAGATCTTTGATTAAAATTAGAGATTTATTATTATAATAGAGATTATAATAATGAGAAATAAATCTTTTATAATTTTAATCCAAATCGTTCTTGATCATAGGATTATTGAGCTTAGGATACTATTAATCCAGATAGATCAATATATGTGTAATGATCTTTATTAGATAATGATTAATATATCTCATTTATTAAATAACACATATAAATGATGCATATAGAGATATGACCACTGAACTGACTCAAAGGAGAATTCCTAATGATTAATACATTACCTTTGAATTGTCAATAGGATATTCTTGTGAAGAAATATATATTTTCCTTAGACTTGAGATTATCATAGTAATTAACAAGTTATTTATTATATTTTGATATCGGACACCTAATGCCTTATGATATTAGTTGAATGATTATTGGGCATAATTAAATCCTTGTAGAATTAGTGACTAATCAAGAAAGAATCCATCAACTCGTGGTAATGAGTTTGAACTCTATAGAAATAAAGACCTTGGCCAAGGGAAATTGAATGAATGAAGAAATGAGTTTCTTAAGTCATTCACTACGAGTTAACTTATTAGAATTTGACAATTATACCATATTCTAGAGTTAACATAGAGTTGTAAAGATGGAAGGAAATATTATATTAGTCTTCTAATGGTTTGAAAGTAAAAGATATTACTTCATTTCTATCTGGTCGTTAAGGAGTGTCTATCCGGTCGTTAAGGAGTGTTGCTAGATGCCAACCTTGATTAGTAAATTAATGAGTTAATTTACTACCGGTTTAGTAATGAACCTACAGGGTCACACACAAACGAGTGTTCTGATTTTTGTTAGACAAGAAAATATTATTGATTAAATTAGATAGTTTAATTTTGTATATTTACTTTTACGTGGAATATTATTGTATTTTTTGCTAGCACCGAAAATACAAATAATGTTATTCAATCATCTTTAATATAATTAAGTGTGAATTAATTGTAATATTTCAAATGTTTAAAACTGATAGTGAGTTTTGAAAACCAAAAACCAAAAAAATTATGCTGAATTGATGAGGGATTAATTGACATTAAATGGATTAATATAAACCAAAAACCAAAAAACGAGTTGTGATTAATTGACACTAAATTGTTTAAGGGAAATTTTGGTTTTATATACCTCACGTGTGATTCAAAACACACACAAAGAAAAAAGTTTGTATCCTAATTTTTGGGTTGTTTGAAATATAATAGTTTTGAGTTGATTTTTTTTCCACGAATCAAGTGTTGATACAACAAAGATTGGTCTCAGTGTGGATACGCGTATAGGACCTTCATACTTTTGAAGGATAATTTTCAAAAGCCATCGCAGTCTCCTGAGGTAATTTTATAAACCGTTTTGTCTAAACTATTATAGTGTATGCATATTTTAACACAAATAGATCCATAATTTTCCGCAGTGTATGTTATGAACATGCATATTAACCTTCATCTTCCTCGTTTTGTAAGAATTGGTATGTACTCTTGACCAGGTACTTCCCACCTTTGTTATGCAACCAAATCCATGTATCATCAATGTGTTGTTTAGGGCGAAAGTCATTTATGATTTTTAAAAAATCAACATACTCCTCTTCCTCCCAAGCGAACAAGTTCTTTCTCCATATAAGATTACAGGTCCAAGTCCCATTACTCCATGAACTAAATGAGTCAAGAGTTGCATTTTTATCCAAAGGCACTTGAAACAATCTTGGAATGAAATTTTGAGGGAATCTCTCCCCACCCAATTTCAGTCCAACATTTAATAGAGGAACCACAACCTAAAGATCTACAAAGACCATCCTTTACCCAACCACAATTAATCTTCTTATGCATACTTGTTTATTATAGAAGCACTTTTTGGCGGCATGAACACTCCACAAAGGTGTGAGAGTATTAATGCTTTTTTTTATTCTTTGTTTAATAATTCCTCAAAAACACTACAAGATAAAATTAGTCGGTATGAGAAAGAGAAAAGATAAAATTTTGAATCACGTCACCGACCATATATCTTTGATATCAAGTCAAAATTTGAGGAGTATGTTGTTTCAGTTTATGCCAAAACACAATGCAATTAGGAGCTCAACCAAGGGTGCAATTGTTGCTAGCATCACCAGCAAGAATTCTAGCATCACCATCTTTCTTGCATAAGAAGATTCAAATGAGAGCATACAAGGAGAGCTTGGTTATGTGCAATTAGAACCTGAATAGATGAATTAAGTGTATAGGATTGTTAATTACTTGTTATTCAAAGTTTATCTTAGAAAGCTTGGGTTGTAAGCTGTGTTAGTTATAATTGGGTTGAGTTGCTAAGGTGCCAAGCGAGTTAGTTTACGTTTTGTAATCCTATATAAAGTGTAATCCCTTTCATTGATGAATCTAATGAAGCATTATTCAGTTGTAAAACAAACTATCAGTTTGACTCAATATCCTTCACTTTTCTCATTCTTATCTCCTTTTCTCTTCTATGTTCTCCATTCATTCTCCTTTGCCATAGAGATTTTGGGTTCAACATGGTATTAGAGCTTCTTGAAGCTCTACAACGCATGAATTGAAGCATTGTTATTATTCTTTCCTTCTTATTCAATCTTTCTAGCCCTTAGTGCATGCATCCTAAGAAAACCCAGGAGCTAATTTAGTCTCAACTCAATTGATAGGAGGAAATTATCATTATTAACCAAAAGCTCTGACCATAACTTTAAAGTCAAAGAATTAAATGCAGTTTCTTGATGGAAGCCTACCTAGACTTATTGTTCGCAATCCTCTTTATGGATCTTGGGATAGATGCAACACATTGGTATTATATTGGATCAACCATTCACTCAACATATGAGGTATGGAATGATTTGAAGGAAATATATTACCAAAGATATATTTTTAGAATTTGTGACTTACAAGAAGAATTGTATAAAGTTGGGTAAAGGAGTAAGCCAATTAGTACATATTTTACACATTTGAATGGATTACTACAAAAAATAGATAACTTTTTTACCAATTCCACCTTGCACTTGTGCAACACAATGTAATTGTGATAATACCTATCGCCAGATTTAATAGGATGGCAAATGAATATCTCATTTAATTAGTCAAAGATCCTTGTAAACATTGTTGAAGATTTTTTAGGAATAGGAAGGTTCAGAGGCAGGGGATATAGAGGATTTAATGGTGCTTCTAGAGGTTCAAATTCAAACAATGGAAGAAGATATTAAGGAAGAGGTTTAAATCCTAAGGTCTACACTGTTAAGGATAGAGCACAATGCGGAAGCACAAGATTGAATCAATTGAGAACAAAAGAGAAGCAAGTAAAGGATAAAGAAAATAACACACAAGATTTAACGTGGAAAACCCCTCAGTGTGAGAGGAAAAAACCACGGGCGATCAAGAGCAAAATTCCACTATGTAAAAAAGAAGAGTACAAGAAATCCTCTTATAATGATGAGGACAAATGACAATATTTTTTCTCACAAATACTCTCTCAAATGGAACAAGAATTCTCACCAAGAATGCACTCACAATATATGTGTAAATGAAAGAGATGTTGTGTGTTGTGAAGATGATTTTGAAGCTCTCTATATGTGTCCTTTTATAGGCAAGCAAAGTCTTGGTATCTTGGATATGAAGCATTGGATGCTTGGAAACAAAGCCATAAAAGTGACACAAAATGCACTTCAAGAGAGCCATAAAATAGTCATAAAATACTTTTAAGGCATAGTAATGAGAGGCATCTAACAATCTCCACCTTGGCTCGAATTGGATAAGTTGCTCATGGCCAAATAATGCCCCGAAGGGCACTCAAGTGCTGTAGAGACCAACCAAGTCCAAGCAAAGTTGGAACTTGGTATTCGGAAGTGGCTTGGTAAGTATATCTGCTGGATTCTCTGATGTGTGAATCTTTTCCACCATAATTTCACCAATAGCAACAATATCTCGGATAAAGTGACGTTTTATATCAATGTGTTTGGTCTTGTCATGATAACGATTATTCCTGGTCAAATGAATAGCACTTTGACTATCACAAAACACTGTAAGAACACCCTGTATTAGACCAAGTTCATTTACCAAACCTCGGAGCCAAATAGCCTCCTTCACACCCTCCGTTGCTGAAATATATTCTGCTTCAGTCGTAGACAATGCAGCAATGGACTGAAGAAAAGCTTTCCAGCTAATAGCACTATTACAGAGAGTAAAGATGTAACCAGAAAGAGACCTCCTTCTGTCAATATCACCACCATAATCCGAATCAACATAACCTACAACGTCATCAGTTGTAGCCTTGTTTCTGTCAAATACCAAGCCAATACCAGAAGTACCTTTTAGATACCGAAAAATCCATTTTACAGCACTCCAATGATCCTTTCCAGGATTATGCATATATCGACTTACCATGCTAACAGCATATGCTAAATCAGGTCTAGTGCACACCATAGCATACATAAGACTACCAACTGCACTAGCATAAGGAATATGTGACATACGCTCCATCTCTTCCTCTGTATGTGGGCAAAGATCTAAAGATAACTTGAAATGTGCAGCAAGTGGAGTAGAAACAGGTTTACAATTATTCATATTAAACCTTTCAAGCACTCTTTCAATATATTTCTCTTGGGATAAAAACAATTTACCAGCTTGACGATCCCTGTGAATCTCCATACCAAGAATTTTCTTGGCTGCACCTAATTCTTTCATCTCAAACTCATTATTGAGTTGAATTTTCAATTTCCGGATCAAAGACTTGTCACGTGAAGCAATTAGCATATCATCAACATACAGTAACAAGTATATGAATGATTCATTTGGAAATTTCTGGAAATAAATACAGTCATCAAATTGACTCCTGCAATAACCTTGCCCAATCATAAAAGAATCAAACCTCATGTACCATTGTCTGGGAGCTTGCTTAAGGCCATATAATGATTTCTTCAATCGACAGACAAGATGCTCCTTATCAGGAACAATAAATCCTTCAGGTTGTTCCATGTAAATTTCTTCTTCCAGCTCTCCATGTAGAAAAGCTGTCTTTACATCAAGTTGCTCCAACTCCAAATCAAATAAAGCAACAAAAGCAAGCAAAACACGAATAGAAGTATGACGAACAACAGGTGAGAATATCTCATTAAAGTCAATACCTTCCTTTTGATTAAAACCTTTAACAACTAGTCGTGCTTTGCATCTTGGATCTTCAACCCCGGGAATACCGTCTTTCTTCTTATAGATCCATTTACATCGTAATGGTCGTTTGCCTTCGGGAAGCTCTGTCAAAGCCCAAGTACCATTCTTATGAAGACTTTCAATCTCTTCATTCATAGCCACTAGCCACTGTGACGAATCAACACAAGAAACAGCTTCTGTATAGCTGGCAGGTTCAACATCATCATTTACCTCTTGTGCAACTGACATTGCATAAGCAATTAAATTATCACCATCAGTGTATCTAGCTGGCCTTTTAATTAGTCTTCTGGTTCTGTCTCGAGCAATACAATAATCATCTTCTTGCTGATGAATAGGAGAAGTTGTACTGTCATCACAATCAACATAATGATCATCAATGCTAGATTGATTTGTAGAGGAAGATGGAACATCAACATTAGGAACTGTAGGTTTCACTATCAACTCCACCTTCTCGCTAGTACCCTGCAGATTACCTGTACTAGTAGAAGAAGACACAATAGATTGTTTTCCAGAAGATAAAAATGCATCCTCATTAAAAGTCACATCTCTGCTAAGAATTAATTTCCGTGACTTTGCATCAGAATACCATAAGCGATATCCTTTAGACTCAGATGCATAACCAAGAAATATGCACTCAACAGCTCTTGGAGCTAATTTACCATCATTAACATGTGCATAAGCAGGACATCCAAAGATTCTTAAGTTAGAATAATCAACAGGATTACCTGACCAAATTTCTTCTGGGATTTTGAAATCAAGTGCTGAATGTGGAGAACGATTAACCAGGTAACAAGCAGTAGATGCTGCTTCAGCCCAAAATTCACGCCGATGCCATAACCCAGCATTTGAGAGCATACAACGAACTCTCTCAAGTAGAGTCCTGTTCATCCGTTCTGCAACACCATTTTGTTGAGGATTTCTTGGAATAGTTTTGTGTCTAGCAATACCATTTTTTGTGCAGAACTCATTAAAATCACCATTGCAGAACTCTAATCCATTGTCTGTTCTAAGCTTCTTCACTTTCTTCCCTGTCTGGGTTTCAACAAGAGTTTTCCACTTCTTGAAAGTGGAGAAAGTCTCATTTTTATGCTGCAGAAAATAAACCCAAACTTTGCGAGAAAAATCATCAATGATGGTCATCATATAGCGACATCCTCCATGAGAAGGAAATTTAGAAGGCCCCCAAAGGTCAGAATGAATATAATCAAGAATACCTTTGGTACGGTGAGTTGCAGTGGAGAAACTAACCTTTTTCTGTTTCCCAAAAACACAATGTTTACAAAAATCCAATTTACCAATGCCATGTTTACCAAGATGACCTTGTTTGCTTAGAAGGTGCATACCTTTTTCACTCATATGGCCCAGGCGCATGTGCCATAATTTGGTAATGTCATTATCATGCATTGAAGAAGATACAGCTGTTGAACCTGTCACAACAGAACCTTGCAAGACATATAAACTACCAATCCGGTTAGCTTTCAATAATACCATAGCACCTTTCAATACCTTTAGAACTCCACCTTCAGCTGAATACCTACACCCGAGAGACTCTAGGGTGCCAAGAGAAATTAAGTTCCGCTTCAAATCTGGAATATAGCGGACATTAGCCAAGGTTCTGACAACACCGTCATGAGCCTTGATCTGAATAGTACCTATTCCTGCAACTTTGCATTGGGTATCATTGCCCATCAAAACAACACCACTGTCAACATGTTCAAAAGTGGTGAATAAGTCCTTATAAGGACACATATGAAAAGTACATCCAGAATCAAGAATCCATTCTGTTTTACTCCTATTATTATAAGAGACAACAGATAAAAGAATATCACCGTCAGAATTGGCTTCAATATTAGCAGCTTCAGAGGATTGTTGAAATTTTCCCTTATCTTGTTTTTCTTGTTTTTTCTTTAAGATAAAACAATCAGGAATGTCATGCCCCGGTTTCTTGCAATAGCGACAAGTTTTGTTGGATTTGCGACCTCTGGATTTGGATCTGAACTTTTTATAATTGGTACTCCCTTTTTCTTGAGTTCTACCTCGAACACTTAAGCCCTCACCCTTGTCCACAGAATTAACTTCAAGATCAAATTTTTCTTTGGACAATAAATTAGATTTAACATCTTCAAAGGATAAGGTATCATTATTTCCATACAACATGATTTCTTTGAAGTGCTTATAGGTAGAAGGTAAAGAGACAACCAACAAAACAGCTTTGTCTTCATCTTCAATATTAATATCAATATTTTGCATATCCATAATAATAGAATTAAACTCATCAAGATGAGTTTGAATAGGAGTACCTTCAACCATACGAATGGTGTATAACCGTTCTTTGAGACGAAGCTTGTTTGCGAGGCTCTTGGTCATGTATAAAGTTTCTAACTTCAGCCACAAAGCCGCAGCGGTTTCTTCATTGGCAACCTCACGAAGAACCTCCTTCGACAAACAAAGTTGAATTGTTGAAAGCGCCTTTTCATCCAACTCGTCCCATTGATCATCGGTCATGGAAACTGGTTTCTTTGACTTCCCATCTAAAGCTTTCTTTAATCCGCTCTGGATAAGAACGGCCCTCATTTGGACTCGCCAAATAGAAAAGCTAATTTTGCCATCAAACTTCTCAATGTCAAATTTTGCAGACATTTTGAAATTCTCAATTTAGTAAGAGCTCTGATTCCACTTGTTAAGGTTAGAGCACAATGCGGAAGCACAGGATTGAATCAATTGAGAACAAAAGAGAAGCAAGTAAAGGATAAAGAAAATAACACACAAGATTTAACGTGGAAAAACCCCTCAGTGTGAGAGGAAAAAAACCACGGGCGATCAAGAGCAAAATTCCACTATGTAAAAAAGAAGAGTACAAGAAATCCTCTTATAATGATGAGGACAAATGACAATATTTTTTCTCACAAATACTCTCTCAAATGGAACAAGAATTCTCACCAAGAATGCACTCACAATATATGTGTAAATGAAAGAGATGTTGTGTGTTGTGAAGATGATTTTGAAGCTCTCTATATGTGTCCTTTTATAGGCAAGCAAAGTCTTGGTATCTTGGATATGAAGCATTGGATGCTTGGAAACAAAGCCATAAAAGTGACATAAAATGCACTTAAAGAGAGCCATAAAATAGTCATAAAATTCTTTTAAGGCATAGTAATGAGATGCATCTAACATACACTTTCTCCAACAAAACTGATCACATAGTGAATTATGGTACAAGAAGCATGAGTTTTCCCTAAATAGAAGAAGGTAGGAGCTGTGAATAACCTCACTAGATGTAGTGAGGAGTTGATTAAAGAGGAAGCATCAATGAGAAAGTATCAAGATGATCCCAACTTTACCTTGACTCTAGATCAACATAAGGTCATCCTAACACTCCTCAGGAACTCTAATACTCAACATAATTCCAATCAAGTAACTACTTCTCTGCTTGCTGATCACCTCGGTAAGAATTTTTCACTAAGGAGTTTGGTGAAAACAAGGAATAGGTTCTTGGTACAAGAGCAACAAACCATGTCTGTCAATCTTTATTAGAATTCCAATCTTTTAGGAGGACCAATCCTATACCAGTCAAATTATGAGATGGGAATGAAGTATTACTAACATTTCAGAGATTGTTGTATTTTCTAATGATTTATTCTTAGACAATGTTCTATACATACCTACTTTCAATCTTATCTCCGCCTCTAAGTTGACCAATGCTCTCAATTGTAAGTTGATCTTCTCAAACTTGAAAGGTCTTATACAATAGGAGAACACATTGAAGATGTTTGGTTCAACTGAAGTTAAAGGAAGCTTGTATATAATGATTTCCAACAACCTACCCATCAAGTTAGGACATAGTGTAAACTACCTTTCTGCTTCTAATGACAATTAATTCTTTTCAATAATATGTTCAAACTTTATTAAGTACTGAGAGCTTGTCATCTTAGGGATGTCCTAACCATCTATGTCAATGATTTCCAACAATCTACCCATCAAGTTTGGCATAGAAGTTTAGGACATCTCTGAGATGACAAACTCTCAGTACTAAATAAAGTTTTTCCTTTCACCCATTGCACCAATAATAGGACACCTTGTGAGGTTTGTCATTTTGTCAAGCAAAGAAAATTGTCTTTTCAAAAAAGAGATTATAAAGCTGCCTATTATTTTTATATAATTTATATTCACATTTGGGGGCTTATCTCCATTCCTTTCACCTTAGGACAAATATTTTTTAACTACACTTGATGATAAATCAGGACATACATGTTTATTCTTTAGGAAAACAAAATTAGGACTTCAAATTTATTGAAATGCTTTGTTAATCTTATTAGAACTCAATTTGATAAGAGGTTAAAATGCATAAGATCCGATGATAGATTGGAACTCAAGCTTATTAAATTCTATGCTTCAAAGGGAATTATGCACCAAATTTCATGTTTTGAAACACCCCAACAAAATAGGATTGATGAAAGAAAACATCAACATTTTCTAGGTGTTGTTAGAGCATTGATGTTTCAATCCTTTCTATTGAAATAGTTTTAGAACTCATGCCATCTTCTTAATAAATACACAACCTACTACTTTTGTAGCATATAAATCCCCTTACCAAGTCCTTTTTATCAAGGATCCTAATCTTATGGACCTTAGAGTGTTGGGATGCCTTTTTTGCATTGACTTTGGTCAACAATATAAGAAAACTGAATCCTCGAACTTGGAAATGCATTTTCCTTGGTTTTAAGTAGGGGACTAAGGATTACATTATCTTTGATTTCAAAACCAATGAAACTTTCATCTCGATAAATGTTAGCTTTTATTAGCACATTCCCCCTATGCAGAACATCCTGATCTAAGCCAAAGTTTTAATGGTATTGTTTTACCAGCACCTCCTTCAATTCATGATAATTTCCTTGACTTCTCCTCCACACCTCATGATAATCCTCCTAATGTCTCTAATCCCTCAAGTGATATAGCTAATCATGCCTCTCCTTTATTATCAAACACGATTGATCACTCACTAATCCAAACACATATAGAACCTATGGAAAACAATACTTTAGAAGAGTGTTTCAAATTGCGGACTACATCACGTGTTGCGTCCGTAATATTATAGTTGTGGTGACTGTTACAACCGCATCACACCGCAATTATGGTGTGATATTGAATCACAATGATGAGACCGCAATGCAACCGCATCCGACTGCATCAGATCATATCGATGTCAAAAATATGTTTTTACCCACAAAATAATACACATTGCAATGACCGCAATCCGCTTCGCAATGACTGCAATGACCACAATCACAATAATCACAACCGTAACTATAATCGTGACCACACCTACGATTTAAAACACTGCTCTAGAACAACCCCTTAGAAGTACTAATAGAACCAGATATTCTCCAAATTATCTTCAGGATTACCATTGCTTACTTGCTTCTAGAACAACTCCTCAATCATCCAAGAATACAAGGTATTCTCTATCTCATTCCTTATCCTATGATAAGCTTTCACCTCAACATAAACACTTTGTCTTGACCATCTCCATATGTTGGAGCCTATAACTTATGTTTAGGCTACTGAGCATGAATGTTGGAGGACTGTTATCGAAAAATAATTAATTGCCTTAGAGAAGGACAAAACTTGGACACTTAGATCCCTATAGATGAGTAAGACAATAGTAGGATGTAAAAGGGTTTTTAAGGTGAAGCATAATGTTGATGGTGCTATAGAAAGACACAAGATGATATACACAAATAACATGAATTGACTATGTAGA
Source organism: Lupinus angustifolius (assembly GCF_001865875.1). Classification (NCBI taxonomy): domain Eukaryota; kingdom Viridiplantae; phylum Streptophyta; class Magnoliopsida; order Fabales; family Fabaceae; genus Lupinus; species Lupinus angustifolius. The sequence goes on from NC_032010.1 coordinate 14,507,165, forward strand.
CTCTTTTAGTCATGTTGTTAAGATCACTACATTTAGAGTTCTTATTGCATTACCTTCTATATAAGATTGGTATTTTTACCAAGTAAAAGTTAACACAACTTTCCTCGGTGATGATTTATTATTGGAATTGTATATGAAGCCTCCCACTGGCTTACATCTCAATGACTCAACTTGGTTTTCAAATTATAGAAGTCCTTTTACTATATCAAGCAAACTAGTAGACAATGTAATGCTAGCTAATTGATATACTTCTACAATCATGATATAGTCAATCAAGAGCAGATTATTGACTATTTACAAAGAGAATGTGGATGATTTAGTCCTGGATGGAAATTATTTGGAAGAAATCTAACACATTAAACAATTACTTGACAAAAAAATTTAGTATTGAAGAACTACGAGAACTAAAATACTTCATTTGGATTGAAGTTGCTAGATCTAAACAATGGACAAACCTCTATCAAATGACAAACACCTTTGATTTGCTCCAGGATTCAAGGTTATTGGGTGCTAAACCTAATCCTACCCAATGGATTGCAACAAAAGGAAAGATCCAATTTTCAGATATTAAACAACTCCTCAAGGAAAATGAGCTACTTGAATTTGTGCATTCAGATGTATGCGCATAATACGAAAGATCCCCTAGAGGAGCATATTAATTTGTCACATTCATTGGTAATCACTCAAGAAGATTATGAGTGTACTTATTGAAATGAAAAGAACAATTACTATTAACAGTCAAAGAGTTCCATGCACTAGTAGAGCGTGAAACTAGGAAGAAGCTGAAGTGTCTAAACACAAACAATGATGGAGAACATCATGCTCCATTCGAAGATTCTTGCAAGGCTTATGGTACTAGTCTGAAAAAGAAACCACCAAAGACTTCTCAACTGAATAAATTAGGTGAGAGAATAAATCACACAATTGAAGAGAAGATTAGATGCATGTTACAAGATATCATTCTCCCATGTCTTTCTAGGGTCAAATAGTAAAGACTACAATAGATATCATAAACCTAACCCCTTTAAGACCCCTGAACAAAGAGATTTCATAGGAATTATGATACATAGAGAAGTCATCCTTCAACCACTTGAGAGTATTCAAATACAAAGCATTTGTTCACATTCCAAAGTTGACAGAAAGAAGCAAGATGCTAAGACCAATGAGTGTGTATACATTTGGCCCCGAAATGATGAATTTGGGTATAAACTATGGGATCCGATAATAAGAAAGTTGTGAGAAATTGAGACATCTTGTGTTCTTCGATGAACAAATGATCAAAGATAGTCAGAAGAAAACTCATTGCAAGTCTAAAGTTTGAATTGATTCATAGGGATAAATTCCTCTAAGATAGATCTTGATCATGAGATGAATCTTGAACATCCATACCAATAGACAAATTCTACTCATACACAACAAACAGAACTCGACCAGAATAATAAACAATCAAATCATGATGAAGTTATGGTAGACACAAATGCACCTAGAACTCGAGCTTCAAGAGCATCATTACAAGTTAGAATGATGTCTTTGGAAGAGGCATAATACCTTATTCATTGTATTATGAAGAAAATTAATCACATTGACCGACAATGATGAACTTCAAAACATCTGAGAAGTTATGCTGACAAATGAGAAATGAGAGTGAATTAAAGTCATCTAAGATGAGATGAACTCTTTATATGAGAACCTGACTTATGATCTGGTGGAGTTGCCTAAAGGAATAAAAGCCTTGAAAAAATTTTGTTTTATATTTTTAAAATTAAAGAAGCAAGCTCGAGAGCAAGGTATAAAGCTCAAATTGTCATGAAAAGATGCCATCAGAATAAAAATTTGATTTTGATGTCATCAGGTGAAGTATTCCTACATAATAGTAGTCTTCGGTCTAGCAACTAGCCTGAACTTAGAAGTCGAACAATTATATCAGACATAAATTAATCACATGATGAAAACATAAATAATAATATTTTAAAAGGTAAATAATAAATAACAATGCGATAAAAAATCTTTTTTATGTGACAATAAGCCAACATACTTTTTTTAAAATTAAATAAATTCATTTCTTATTTACGATTTTAGAATCACATTACTAAAAATGTAAATAATAAAAATTAGTTATTTTTAAAAATATATTTTATATGACAAACTTTATTATAGCGACATAAGTTTGGGGGTTAATCAAAGATGGAGGAGGTTCGTAGAAACATTTCTCGTCCTCATCTCATCTTCGAAAGGTCACGCTAGGGTGCTTTTTTTCATTCGATTAAATCCTAGAATTAATAAAAAGAAAAATCTTTTTTTAATTTGATTCATAATCAATAAAAATTATAAATTAACATCTATTTCTCATAAATATTAAAATAAATATTTTCATTTATAAAAAGGACAAACTACATAAAGGATAGGTCGCCTCTAGGGCTTCTTTATTCTCAACTCATCCTTTGGACAGTGAAGCTATGCCGCTTTTGTCCCTAATTAAAATACTCAACCAACAAACGTTTTTTTCTTCAAAAGAACTGGGTAGCCTTGATTACCTATCTAAAATAGGGATACGTATGACCAAAGTTCATATTGTCAGGCACAATAAAAAATAAATAAAATGTTCCTTTCGAATAGTTAAATAATAAAATAAATTTAAAAATATAAGAAAGTCATATAATTTAATTAAGGGTACCGCCTAAGGCGAGTGTGTAGGATGCTAATACCTTCCATACTCTGTAACCGACTCCCAAACCTAGATATCCAAAATCCAAAGTGTTTGGGCTTAAAGATTTTTCTACATTTTTAACCATAAAATGTAGTGGCAACTCTAAGAAGTCGTGCAACCAAAAATTGGGGCGTGACAACTGAAGACTCTATTAGGGGACTATTTTGAGAGAGTCCGGCCAATAATCATTAAAGCATATGACTAGTTAATAATTTTATTTGGTTAATTAATTTTCTAACAATAAAAGAAATTGCAATTATTTATTTTTGTCAACTATATGTTTGAATATAATGCATGATATTTTGTGATTGCGGTATATATCCTGTACACAAATTTTAGCACATACAAATACCCTACACTTGAGTATTAGTGATACATTTTTTGGATTGTAGGGACATTAGCCTCGCTGGTCATGGCCTTTGTCGTTTCTTAGTGTTGGTGATGTGGACCACTCATATTGTTACCAAATATTATGAGTTAGCCGCTCGAGGTGGGCTCTAGTTTCTAACACCATAATATTTTGTTTCCCTTTTGAGAACGTAGGAAGAAAATTATATCTTAGTAGAGGTTATCAAAGATGTAGTATGGACAGAAGTAATAGCTATAGTAAAACCAAAGCAGGACAAGAGTATTATCCAATTAGAACTAACAAACAAGAATTTAGAGATAGAAGAGGAAGGTAACAAAGACTTTAATAATAATGAGATTTAACAAAAGAGATGTTCTCACTATAAGAATGTGGTAGATAATGAGGTGGATAATTATAAAACCAATCTAATACTAGGATCAGACTTTTTGATGAATATAAAACCATATAAGATTAAAAAAAAAAGGATTTTACTGGATATAAATGCCCAAACAATAATTCTAGAAAAATATAAACATGATATTCAATGAGTCTATATTATATATTGGTTAAATTTAATTATAAAAATATAGGGCCAGGAAATATCACGCATTAGTAAACAATGGAGCAAATATAACAACCGCAAAGTGTAATGTTTTGCCACCAAAACTATAGAAAAAACTAAAAAACCCATTAAGAATGAGTACAACAGGACAAGAAATACATATTATGGAATTTAAGAGTTACATATATACCTATTGAAAAAGGACAATATGAGTTAAAGATCAATATGTTATACCAATTTAATGAAAACACATGTGACATACTATTAGGATTGGATTTCTTCCAAAATTACATGCCATTAGAAATAAATACTAAAGTATTAACGTTAACCACACCATGTAAACATAGGGCTTATGGCATAAGAGTAACTAGGCCTTATATAAGAAAGGATGAGAAATTCTAAAAGAAACATAGTACAGAAGAAGTTTAGTTTTTACCAAATAATAAGTCTATAGAGATAAAACAACCCCTAGCAACTATATCTACCATGAGAACACAAAAGACAATAGAACAGAGATTAGAAGACAACTATAGTTAAAACCCATTAGTTCATTGGGAAAAATCTTGGCATATAGCCAAGATAGAATTAAATGATTACAACAAAAAAATAAATTGTAAGCCTCATCCTTGGACAGAGAGAGACAAACAAGAATTTATAATGCACATAAATGAAATGAAAAATATGGGCTAATAAGAGAAAGTAGATCAAAATATTCATCGTCGGCCATGATAGTCATAAAACATAGTGAAGAAAAAAGAGGGAAGTCAAGGTTAGTTATAAATTAGACAAAGTTAAATAAGTTAGCCTTTAGAAATAGCTATCCTATACCTAAGATAGAATTATTGTTCAATCTAATAAGAGGGAATAAAATATTTAGCAAATTTGATTGCAGATTAGGATTTTTCCAAATAAAGTTAGAAGAAGAGAGTAAGAAACATACTGCTTTTAGTACATATGAAGGACTATATGAGTGAAACATATTACCAATGGATTCCATAATAGTCCAAGTATATTCCAAGAATATGTTTCAAAATTATTATTACCATTAAAAGAACTTGCAGTAACCCATATAGATGATGTCTTAATATTCTCGAATAACCAAGAGGTTCATGAGACCTATCTAAATTTTTTTATGGATCTGGTAGAACAAAAGGGGATAGATACGTCACCCCAAAAGGCCAAATTAAGAAAAACTAGGATAGGATTTTTAGGACAAGTTATATCACAAGATGGAATAGAATTACAAGAACAGATAAGCAAAAAAGTGAAAGATTTTCCTAGAATTACAAACAAAAAAGAATTGCAATCATTCTTAGGATTAGTAAACCAGACAAGGAATTATATTCCAAATTTGTCAAAATTGACAGCCAAAACATCTAAGTTAGCCGGGGAAAAGAGTAGATGGGTAATGGAAGATAGTATAGAAAGTATAATATGTCAAATTAAAAAATTGTGTCAACATTTGCCTTACTTATATATACCAATTGAGGCCAACGTAAGATGGATTATCTATACAGATGCATCAGAGAATTATCGGGGAGAGGCATTGTACCATGAGAATGAAAGAAAAGAATACGTAATAACAAGATATTGTAGTGAAAAGTTTAATGATAGTCACAACAAATACCACTCCACTTGGAAGGAGTTTTTAGCAATTATTAAGGCTATAAAAAATTTGAGTTGTTTATAGTAGATACCAAGTTTTTAATTAAGACAAATAATACTCAAGTAAAACAATGGTTAGATAAAGGAATAAAAACTAATAGATTGACGAATAAAATGATGATTAAGTGGCAAAGTGATTTGGCTCACTATGATTGTGAAATGGAATATATAAAAGGAAAAAAAATAATTTAGTAGTGTTGAAAGAGTTTTTTAGCGTGAGATAGGCAAGTTTCTGATCGATTTACTTAGTTACTGATTTATTCTTTACTCACCATCTTGGGTTTGTTGGGAAGAATTCCCAATGTCGACATACTGGTTTCAAGAATATTTCATTTGATCAAAAAGTTGACTTTATTGAATTATTAACAACTTTGTACCATCTCAGTTTTGTGGAATAAATTCCAACACCGGTTGACTAGTATGAATTTAGAAAATTAACACAAGTGATAATGAATGATATTTATTTTTATTTCCGTTTATTAACCGAACAACTTCCTTATGGAAGGTTGGTAAGGCATAAATGAATAAAGCAATAAATTGTTAGTTGTAGAGTTTAAATGACAGAAAGTAAATGTTAGTTGCAGAAATGTAAATGACTGAAAATAAAGGTTAGTAGTTATATTACTCATTATGACTGTGTATTTTTTTATTTTCACAAAGATACAAATTAAGAATTAAATTGCACATTGATTCAAGTTTTCTTTCTTTGTCAACAAATAAAATTTATTTGATAACACTTTACTATTTTATTGTATCTCTTTCAAGATTCCATTGTAGTATAGTATATGGTTATGTTGAACTACAAGGAATTGCCTAATAGAAATGTACTCATACTTTGTATCTTTTATCAAAAGTAAGAAAGTAACAATTAAAGTTGTTTTTGTGATTTTATGAACTAAGAAACATGAAAAAGTAAAGAACTAACTATTTACAAATTCAAGAAGAGAAGTCTGGTTTGAAATATGGAATTAATTCTAAACTCAAATGATTTTTGAAGAACATTAACAAGTTATGTGTTATACTTTTGGTTAATTCCAAACATCAGTTCATAAAATTTTCCTCAGCCCCCCGACAAGAAAAAGTGATTTTTAAACCTTGCAAAATACACTAATCAATAGAAAACTGCCACTCAACGAAATAAGTTTTCACGCCTTATTTCATGATCCGTAAAAATTGATTAGCCTTGATTACAAGTTATTTAAAATGGATGCTTTGATTTGGAAAATGAACTAAGGTGTATTTCTACTTTTAAAAAGAAGCATTATGGATCTTGAAATCAAGTTTTAGGTGATCAAGCTCAAACCACATTAAGCACTTTCTAAAGAATTGAAGTTGCCAAAAGTAATAACTTGAATGTATTGAAATCAAAATATGATACAAAAGAAGAGAAGAAATAAACTTACACCATAATCCAAATCAATATGTAGGAGCATGAGCCATCTATCGAAGGATGAGATGCTTTTGATTCCAAAAGAGGTTATAAAATCATGTTTTTGCACCTCATTTTCCAACTCCATTCCCTTTGAATTTCTATGAAATAAAAACCTAAGAATAGCCTAAGAACACTCTAAAAACAGAGAAAAAGAGAGAGAACCGAAATGGGAAGAAGAAGAGGAATTTACCTTTGTATTAACGATGTATGTGTAATGTGTTTAAGTGAAGGAATGGGTGTGCCTTTTATAGGCAAAGTGCAGGCCTCTTAGCCCCCTTTCTAGCCGTTTATCTCCCTGTCTGGCACACTGTTGAAAGTTTAAATTTTGAGGAAGGAAGGTTTAGGTTTTCCCTTTCTCATTTCAGTGTTTTTTCTTTTTATTTGATTAAGTAAGTGAACACGATTTTATTCTTTGTTCACCATCTCAGCTTTGTTGAAATAAATTCCAACGCCAATATAATGGTTTCAAGAATATTCTAGTTACAAGTTACTTATAATAATCATGTAAATAAGTTATTCCTTCTTTGCCCCATCTTGGCTTTGTTAGAATAAATTCTAACGCTAGTATAATGGTATCGAAGCAATCCCCTATTACATAATTACTAAGTACCTCTGAATACCATCTCGGGTTTGTGGAATAAATTCCAACACCGGTTTAATGGTATTCTAATGTACAAAAGTGATGAATAGTTAGTTGTTAGAAACAAATAAATAAATAAAGAACAAAGGAATAATAAATTTAAGTGACCTTTAT
>NC_032010.1:14514733-14515962 GCF_001865875.1 Lupinus angustifolius
GTCATTGGTGACTTCATGGTTTGCTTGATGGCTAAGTCAAGTCTGGGTGCACACCTCTTAGAACACGTGCTGCACCGCTAAGCTGTTTGTTCAACATCTTTGACCGTGCGGAATGGGACGTGGCCTGGTGCTTGCTGATCTGGGCAGGAGTCTGGTTCTCCACTGAGCTGGTTGGTTGCACCGCTAAGGTGCTTGTTGAGCAGCTTGGGCATGTATCGAGCTCGTGTCTAACCGTGTCAAGCTTGAGTTCTGACTGTGTCAGGACTAGTCTAGTGCTAGGCTGAGCAGCCAAGCAGGTCCGCTGAGCTGCTTGCTTGAGCAGCTTGGTCCTCGTCAGGCTGGTGTCCAGGTCAGCTTAGCGTTGCTTGGTCCACGCTCAGCTGCCTACTTGAGCACCTTGATTTTGACTTCGTTTTCTTTTTGACCATGAGTCTTTTTTCTCTTCTTTTCTTCTTTCTAAATCCTACAAAATACATAAAAAAGAAATACACACACAAATATACAAGATTGTGATATTTTATACAAAAAGTATTGTTTTAAGTTGGTTTTTCTTAATTATGCTTAAGATAAGTGCCATAAAATTGTATGAAATTTAGGTATGTTTGACACTTATCAATCTGCCCCCAAACAAAAGGTGAAAATCATCCGAAATCAATTTGGCTAAAAAATAATAATGATCAACATGATTTCAAATGTATAAACATGTCAAAAATAATTTTCAATTAGATTTTTAATGATTTGTGAATTTGACACATAATGCTTCAAACAAGAAATCAATGCTTTGTTTATAAAAAATGTGTAACAATTTACCTAAGCAAATATTTTTCTTAACCAAAAAGTGTTTCTTTGCACACAAGTTCAAAGTTGGAACTTTTGAAGGGTAAGTGTATCACTCAAATTTTCAAGCATTTGTTTGTCGTAATTTGAACTTGTTCTTTATCTCACTTATTCTCTTAAATTGCATAATTAATCAAAGACCACTAAGGTCTTCATTTTGGTTGTAATGAGGCTCGGTTTGGAGAATGGTATTTCTAGATTTTCAATGCTAAGTTTAAAAATAGAGTATTTTTGAAAATTTTCTCAATGAAATACTTTACTCTTCCTTTTTTCCATTATTTTTCCCAACCTCTTTAAATTTTTGAACCTTGGCTTCTATTTTTCTCAATCTCTTTTTGTTTCTTTTTTTTGTTATAAAGATTGAGTTTTTCTTTTCTTTTGAGAAGCAAAGT
>NC_032010.1:14516062-14526344 GCF_001865875.1 Lupinus angustifolius
TAATCAAAGACTTGCCTTGATCATTTCTTATCATTCTTATGCAATTAAGAGATTTAAAGACTTAAACAATTTTAATTAGACAAATAAAATGTTGATTCTCACTTTGATTATCTCATGTGTTTGGCTCACTCCCTCACTTGGTTTGGATTCAGACTTTTTAATTTAATTTTTTTTTGCAAAGATCTTGTTATATAAAATTGAATTTTTAATTATCAAAAATTTCAAGTTATGACATTATATGATTTTTTCACAAAAGTTTAACATATATCTCAATTTTCTCAATCAAAGCTTAATTTAAAGTATGCTTAACATTTTCTAATCATGTGATCATGTTTCAAAAAAATTTGTTTAGCCATTTTGTTTTCGGTTTTGAAATTTTTTTGAGTTTTTGAACAAACAAATTTTCTTTTTACATATTTACACAATCTAAACAAGCAATTTTTAAATTACATCAAGTTCCTGTCCCCCCTTTTTAAATTACATCAAGCGTAATCAAGAAATTTTTTTTTAATTACATCAAGTTTTGTCCCCCGTTTTTAAATGAAGGCTTGCCCTCAAGTCTTAAATTTTTTTGGGATTTACTTGATGTGATTTAAAAATTTGTTTAGTTTTCTAAAAATAAATATAAAATTAGTAACAAAAGACACTCTATTAATTTCAACTTGATAATAACATAAATTTAAAGAACAATGGAAAATGACATAAAGAAATGCAACATAATATGAAAATTGAAATTTTTAGGGGAAAGAGAAAACCGGAAAAGCTTTTTCTTATTCTTCATCATCTTCCTTATCTTATTCTTTACTTGTGTTTAGGGACCTCCCCTCGGTCCACTTAGTCTTTGCCACAAATTCTTCATAGGATCCTCCCTTGAAATTGCGTTTCTTCTAAAAAATACTATGCAAACTTTTATAGATGCCCTTAAGCCCTCGGTAGTATGCCTTTTGTTGCAAATTTTGCATTTGTTGTTCCTTCATTATGGCATCTACCTTAGAACTCATGGTCCTCCCATATCCACTTGGTTGCTTTGAGCTTAAGTCTCCAAACTTTTTTCTAAGCTTAGTTTGAGCTTGGGAAAGGGATTTCTCTTTGCAATAATTGGTGACATAAACATTGTTGATTTTGGATTTGAGAGCCATCATTTCTTTGTAGGGTCCAGACACATTTTGAAATTTGCATTCGTCAATGATAAAAGATGGAAGAATAATTGAAGGGATACCTTTGTTAATGCAATCCCAAATAGCATATGAGATCACTGCAGCAATATCTATGGAGTCTTCATCATAAATGGAGCTAATTAGTTTTGCTTTAGGAGGGGGGATATCTGAAACATGTGAGGAAAGCCATATGTTAGAGTGTATGAAGCTTGCCCATATTTGGGTTTGTTGAGTCATGCAAAAGTTGAAAATGGGCCCATACATGTTGAGCTCCAAATCTTCCAAACATAAACTTTTCCTCACATATTCTTCTTCATGACTTTCTTCTTCACCCATGTAGGATGCTCTTCACTTGGTGGATTCCATGGGTTACCCAAGTACTCATTGATTACATGCTTGTTGTAGAAACTTGAGTCCCATTCACCCAAGTATAGCGATTGCTCCTTGCCTCACTTGATGTGATTGAGTTGGCAAAAAATTGTTAGCAATTTTTTGCCAACCATATTTTTCCACCACAAAAAGAAAACCTCCAAAGTCATCCTCACTCAAGTTGATAATTTTTTCTAAAGTGATGGCATTCTTGAGTGTGATTTCTTTGAATTTTTCCTTAGCATCATTGGAGACAAATTTGGAGTTTTTGTCCTCCCTTGCAACTTCCTTTTCTCTCCTTGATGAACTCCTGAAATTCCTAAGAAAAGTCCACAACACACAAAGAAAAACTCCAAAAACGTTAGAACATAAGAACGTGCATGAGTATATAGGTATTCCATGAAATAAGCCTGTTACACATTTTATTTGAAGAAGATTAAATAACAACAAAGGAAATTTATAAAAGAAAATAACTAAGAAGGAAAACTTACATGATGAAGGAAAAAAGAAACTTTGAATCTTGAGAGAATTTTTTTTTTGTGTTTAAGATTATTTTGCAAAATTTTCCTTGATGCTTTGTGATTCAAGAATGGGTGTTTATATAGGGGTTGGAAGTCCCTGGTCAAGGTCTTTGGTCAAGGAATTTCGGTCAAAAATTTAAGAAAAACTCCTCTTTTGAGGAATTTTTGGTTCCAAGGCACATGGCCTGGCAGACAGTTGGTAGACCTGGGCTGAGCGCATGGTCCCCCATGCTGAGCGGTGGGTCTGTGGTCCAGGCTTGACCGAGTAATGAGCCTTGACCAAGACTTTGACTATGTTTTGGGCCCCTTTCTGATTTTTTAGTTTTGTGTATTTGGCCCATTAACCCATTTTTGAAAAAAAAATTCTCTTGTTCTAAAAAATTATTTTCCGAGTTTTGATCCCTAAAAACATTTTCCTTTTAACAAAAAATGAAAAAAGTTAATACTTACAAACAAAAAATAGAATAAAGATAAAATGTAGAAAAAGGAAATAACATATTATATATAAAAATATACTGGGTTGCCTCCCAACAAGCGCTTCTTTAATGTCATTAGCTTGACACCGGTTACCAAAAACTTTTTTGTTTATTCCTTCTACTGTCCCGATGAACCAGATTCACCCCTTAGGATTGCATTTCCATGTTCTCTAGGATTCTCTTCTATATTAGATGAAAATGTTGATTTTTGATTTTAAGCTAATTGTTTGGCCAACTACCCAATTTGTATATCCATATTCCTTAGAGAAGCATCAGTATTTTTCTGATTTGACAAGGTCATTTGCATAAACTAGTTCAAAGTATCTTCCAGTTTGATGCTTTTATCCTGAGTGGGGTACTGAAATTGATTATTCCAAGGGCAGAATGGTTGTTTCTGAGGAAGATCTTGCCTCCAAGGTTGATTTCATTGAAAATGATTATTACCCCCTTGAGGGTAATGATTTTGAAAATTCTGCCTTGGCGGATTCCCAACAAAATGCACTTCCTCATTTTGGCAGGCATTGGAATCATGATTCTCATTACAATTGTCACACCAATAAATTTGCTTCTTTGAGGTTTCCCGTAATTGTTTTGGCAAATCATTGAGTTTCTGGGTCACCTCTTCTAGCTGTTGTTGAAGCAATTTATGTCAGGCAAATACTGCATCAGCTGAGTTTATTTGAAGTATTCCACCTTGCCTAGGTGGTGGCCTTCTTTGGTGTTGACTTTTATGATCATTTAATGCATGGATTCGATAATGTCAATTGCTTCTTGTGGAGGTTTAGCCATTAGTTGTCCGCCTGCAGTTGCGTTTAAGATCCATTTATGTTGCTGCTGAAGTCCATTGACAAAGATATGGATCTGAGTTTGAACATCGAACCCAGGGTTAGGGCATTTTATGAGCATGGATTTGAATCTGTCCCATGCCTCACATAGACTCTCCCCAGAAGGCTGGATGAAGGTGGAGGTAGTAGTTTTCAAGTCCATAAATTTTCGTTACGGAAAATATCTTATCCTAAATTTTCCTCCACCATATTCCAGTTGTTTTGAATATGTTGTGGAAGATCGAGGAATCACTCATTGGCTTTTCCAATAAGTGTTAATGGAAATAGCCTTAGAAAAATGGTCTCATCCTCAGACTCGGAGATCCCAGCAGTACCAACCAACTTATAAAATTTTGTGAGATGGTGGTATGGATCTTCATGATCTAATCCAGCAAAAAGGTTGGCGTACATTAGTTGTACTAACCCTGTTTTGATTTCTGTTGGCTTTTGAGAGCCTGAGGGTCTCCCAATTCTTATCATATTCCTGGGTTGCAGTTGATAAATCCTCCTATGCTGTTCTAATTTTATGCCCTGGATTCTTGATTTTCTGCCATTTCTGTTCTGTTTTCTTGGATAATAGTTCTTGCTTTACATGCCGCCTTTTGTGCTTTTTTCTATTTCTTGATTGTTTTCTCTATTTCTGGATCAAGAGAAAATTCAAGTTGTTTATTCCTGTTCATGCACAAGAAAGGTTCTTCTGTCTATATTCCAAGAAGTGTTAGTAGATAAATAATATACATATTTAATAATTCACATTTTTGTACAAAGTTAAAAAATAATTTGTACAAAAGCAAGAATAAATTTATGCACAATTATTTGATGAATGACATATAAATATGGAATGTTCTATTATTTAAACAATTCTCCAACAACGACGCCAATTTGTTGAAAGGTTAAATGTTTGAGGAAGGAAGGTTTAGGTTTTCCTTTTTTCATTTCGGTGTGTTTTCTTTTTATTTGATTAAGTAAGTGAACTCGGTTTTATTCTTTGTTCGCCATCTCGGCTTTGTTGAAATAAATTCCAACGCCGGTATAATGGTTTCAAGAATATTCCAGTTACAACTTACTTCTAATAATCATGTAAATAAGTTATTCCCTCTTTGCCCCATCTCGGCTTTGTTAGAATAAATTCTAACGCCGGTATAATGGTAGAAAATTCACACAATGTAACATCCTTTCATATATTTTGTTTTACTACAAAAAATGATTAATTTTTTATTCAATTTTGTAAAAGGTCAACTTGCTTAGAATTTAATAAAAAGTTATAAATTTTAATATCATTATTTATATATATGAGGAACGATTAGTTCATGCTAGCCTATACTGGGTTATTGTATAGTCCTACCTTTAACCAAATAATAATTAAACAAATAATTATATAGACTATTCTATGATATTAACTAGTCTATCTCCTATAATTTTCATATCTATTATCTTTTCTTTAACTACTTTTTTGTAAAAATATTCTCTCGTTAGTAAGTTAGCTTCATCACTTTTGTATATTAGAAGGTGTTTTCAAGAAATAAATTTATTGATAACACTTTACTATTTGACAATTTACACTTCTTTCAAGATTCAATTGTAGTATAGTATAGGGTTATGTCGAACCACAAGGAATTGCCTAATAATATTTGGCATACTTTTTAATTTTATAGTTCAACTATTATCATATAAGAGCTCATGTTTGGCTTAGGCATATACTTTTATACATATTTTTTATCATATATATTCTAAATAAATGAAATATCATTTAGGCTATTGGTGTAAATTAATAAATAATTCATAAGTTTATTTGAAATAAAATTAATTCATTAATTTTAACTTTCAAGGATGTTTAGTGTAGATGCTATATAAGCATACATCTATTTCATCTATGTTTTATATTGTTAATATATTTTTTGGAAAATTATATTTAAGACATAGTAGATAATGTAAAAGAAAATCACATAATTGAGAAGACATTAGTTTACACCATATTTGACTCACCCAACTGACTAATGTACTAATGTTTCTAACATAATTTGTGTAACACCGCGAATTTTACGATTTTGAATTATAAGATTTTACTAATATTTTCATTAATTGTATATTCGAAACTCTAGTTGAGTGTTATTCTTGAAATATTATTTTCGATTTTGTGGTAAATTTTGGTAATTTTTGGAGACAGTCGGTTCTGGACCACTGTCGGGGTCAAAATCCGCCCGGTACGGCTTAAAACGTGTCTTTTTGTGTTCTGTAACTCGGAATCAAATTCCGATCGCGCTGTTGGATTCGTAATTTAATTTCTAGTTAAAATAGACCCTGATTACACTCATACCTATTTTCTAAACATCATGCATCATTAACATTATGCACATATTATTACTAATCGTTATGATATTTGTTTATGAAATGTATGTTGATACATTATTGTTTATGTTGATAAATGGTGAGTTATGATATCGGTTATAGATAATATATGTGTATGTTATTATTTGGGGTTATGATCCCCACTTAGGTGTTATTTAATTATAATCATGAGATCTCGTCGATGAATTATATATTGATAAATGGTGAATTATGATATTGATGGAAATAAGTGTTGTTTACATTACATAGGTTGATTAGATAATTTCCTCTTGAATTATAAACTTAAATTATAAAACTTACTTAAATAAAGTTCCTAAGAGCTAAGAACAAGTAGAGAGAACTTCAGAGAAGAATTTCTAGGCAAAATGTAAGTGAAAATGTGAGAGATATATCTTTTGTTCGAATGGAATGTGCCCTATTTATAGAAATTCTTCCGGGGCCGCTGAGATGCTTGTCAGCCCCGCTAAGCAGCTGACCAAACCCTTCAGCATGGGTTTGGTCCCTTGATCAAGCAGCTTTGTCACCTCCTTATGCTTGACTCATAAAAGCTAGTTGTGAGCTAAGAAACCAGCTATGGTGAGCTACTCTGGAAAGCTTACGGTGGGCTACTTGAGGTGAGGTCATTTGTGACTTCATGGTTTGCTTGATGGCTAAGTCAAGTTTGGGTGCAAACCGCTTAGCACACCTATTGCACCGCTAAGCTGCTTGTTCAACAGCTTTGACCATGCTGACTGGGACTTGGCCTAGTACTTGCTGATCTAGGCAGGAGTCTGTTTCTCCGCTGAGCTGCTTGGTTGCACTGCGAAGCTACTTGTTGAGCAGCTTGGGCATGTACCAAGCTCGTGTCTGAACGTGTCAAGCTTGAGTTTTGACCGTGTCAGGACTATTCTAGTGCTAGGCTGAGCTGCCAAGCAAGTCCGCTCAGCTGCTTGCTTGAGCAGCTTGGTCTAGGTCAGGCTGGGGTCCAGGTTAGGCTGGTGTCCAGGTCAGCTTAGCGTGGCTTGGTCCACGCTCAGCTGCCTGCTTGAGCACTTTGATTTTGACTTCGTTTTCTTTTTGACCATGAGTCTTTTTTCTCTTCTTTTCTTCTTTCTAAATCCTACAAAATACATAAAAAAGAAATACACACAAATATACAAGATTGTGATATTTTGTACAAAAAGTATTGTTTTAAGTTGAGTTTTCTTAATTATGCTTAAGATAAGTGCCATAAAAGTGTAAGAAATTTAGGTTTGTTTGGCACTTATCACACACCCAAGCTGGTGAGTCAGCAACTTGTCCCATCTTGGCCTGCTAGTTTGGACAACCTATTGTGGGCTAGGCTACATGCATGGTGACACCTCCTACTTGCTTGTCTCATGCTTGAGGTCATAAACTTGTCCAGAAGTTAGCTTTGGCTGGTTGCTTGGCTTGTGACATCATTCATGAAATAGCCATTCTTATAGGCCAAGCAACCATTTATCTGGTGGGTCAGGCGCCTAGCTGACCTAGTCCTACGCTCAGCTGCCTGTTAGAGTAGCTTGGCTGACCTGGTCGCACGCTCAACTGCCTCCTTGAGCAGCTTAGTTGACCTAGTACCATACTCAGTTCCCTGCTTGAGCAGCCTGGCTGACCTGGTCCATACTCAGCTGTCTGCTTGAGCAGCTTGGCTGACCTGACCTGGCCTGGTGCGTGGTGCTGGGTTGGACAGCTTTTTGAGGAGCTTTTCTTTGACTTTAATTTCTTCCAACCATGACCAAGTTACTTAGTCATGTTTAAGTTTAAGAATGCACCTTACCATGCTTACTTTTAAGCTCACATGTGTCATGTACTTTGGCCTGATTTCTTCAAGGTGAAGCAAGTTTTCTTTCTTCAAGCCTAAGCATTATTTTTGGTCCAATTCCCTAAGAAACTCAAAGAAAACTTGGACAAGAGGTGATAAAAAATTATATTATTCAAACACACAAAATTTATCTAAAAAGTGTTGAATTAAGTTGGTTTTCACATTTTTGCATAGGATAAGTGCCATGAAAAGTGTATGAAAATTAGGTATTTTTGGCACTTATCAAGTAGTAGATTATTGGAGTAGAATAGGAGAAAATTATTAACGATTTTGTTAGAGATGGCAGAAAATCTTAATATTGAGAATTTCACTATGCAGAATACAATTCCACTACACATAATACAAATATCTAAGGAGCTACAGGAGGAACAAAAAATATATCTATGTCTCTCAATGATGAAATAGATAGAAGACTCAATAATATGGAGATGAATCTCCAATTAGTCCATAGGTTGATAGTAAACTGAATTTGAACAGTTGAATGAGATACAACAATCATAAAAGAATCGAGCAACTGCCAAATCAGCCTTATGAATAACACCCTTACCTGAAAAGCCCATTCTGATTGAAGGTTGAGCTCCTGGCGTACTTCTTGGAGAAAAGCCCAAAGTTTTTGTCTTACCCTTGGCTTTAGTTGGTATTGGTGGATTCAAATTTCTTTCATGTTGTATAACATTTTCCTCATCTAAATCTTCTTCCCTTCGAAATGATTTTAATTTAGCATTACCAATGGCATAAAACATCACTAAAACCCCAGTTTAATTTTTAAGTTAAATTGTTGACCTCTAAAAATTCTATAGTTTTCAAACCCCTAGACTTTAAGCCTAACCTTAAAAATTGTTCAAGTTCTCAAATCTTTGTTCATTCTTAAACCTTTGAGTGGAATCGTCAAACACCTATGATGTTAGCAAGATAAGAATTACCATGGAGTGTCACTTTGACTTTGTGAGGCTGAAGAAACAACAAATGGATATAAGACTCTACAATATCAAAGCTGGTTGCGATGGAATGTTCGAGGAACAAGTCCTAGTATACCCAAGTTTGATCAAAGATTTCTAGAGGAATTCTCAAGTGTCTTCAAATCGAGTAGTTAGAGATGTATTGGAGAAAGAAAATAGAAGTGTCGAATAGGACAATATGAGACGTGTTTGTCTGCACCCATGAATGATAGCCACATAAACAAGATTCAGATAGGTGGCTGACAGGGATGGTATCTTCTGTCTTAAAAAGTGTCACTTCATGTCCCATAAAAAGCGTATCACACAAATAGCGCTATCATATATTTCATACATAAACAGTGCATGATATAGGCATGATTAACATTGTTTTTCCTATGATGTTGTATTGCATATATACAACAGCTCATCGTACAACAAGCGCTGTCATATATTTCATATATAAACAATGCAATATATATGCATGATTAACAACGCTTAATATTACGCTTTTGTATTGCATATATATAACAACACATACTTAAAAAGTCGATGTTGTATTATTCATAAATATTCTCAAACAACACCATAATACAATATCGCTATCTATTAAGCATATACAATTATGCTCTCTATAACAAGTGTGGTTGCATTAATCCTTTACAACATCACATGTCATGGCTTCCCCTAGAATTCGCTTTTGATTTGTACAGATTAGTACCTACATATTCATTTATTAGTAGCACAAACATTCTAAAAAACATAGATATTTATACATTCTCAACAACACAGACAATACGAACTATAAACAATAAATATCATCCCAATTATGTTTTAGCATAATATATAAGTACAAACAAAAAATTTATGCAAATTACAAACAAACAAAATTATACAAATTAGAAACAATCAAAGTTAAGCTATAATTGTACAAAGACTACATGCATCTACCTATTCCTTTTCTTTGATTGTTTTTAGCTTGTAAGATCATCATTGTTTGGAGTAACATATTGATTCACCCAAAGCCCTTCATCGTGATCATCTCTTGTATATAAATTATCATTTGTAGTTTGTCCACTCTCACGTGACTGATATGTCCCAAAACAAAGTATCATCTTCATCAATATCTTCATATTCTTGGTCATCAATATTATTGACGATTATTTTGTTAGTTAAAAGACCAATGTACCATTTCATATCAGCTGGGTCACTAACATAAAATTTTTGTTGAGTTAGTGATGCTAGAATAAATAACTCATCTTTATATCCTGGTCTGTTAAGATCTACCTGCATGAACCCTAACTTATCAACTCGGAAGCTATTGTTGTTAACAACCCACATACAATAAAAAACCGACATCCGAAACATTGTGTAATCCAATTCCCATATTTGTTCAATCACCCCAAAGTATGACATGTTCAAATATATTGGGTTTCTACCTTTTACATTTGACATGTGTAAAGTTCGAACAACAAGAGTCATACCACTATTTCGCATTTTACTTTGATCATCTTGTTTTTTCGTATAAAATTTGATCTCATTAATTAGGTAATCAGTGTAGGATAAGACATGAATACTTGGACCATTGGCTAACCATTTCGATTTTTCGGAAACCGAATGTGCATATATATTCAACTCCTCATCAATGTGATTTTTTAGCCATTTTATGAAATACCGATTATGCTCTTTGGGAATCCAACTTGATCTCTTACTTGGGTAAGATTTCCTTAACATCTCCTTGTGTCTTTCAACATATGGCTCAACCTCGTCGGCATTATGTAAAACCTATAAGTGCCCTTTGTTAGGTATCAGTGGTTACAATACACCTA
>NC_032010.1:14526444-14526684 GCF_001865875.1 Lupinus angustifolius
CTGTATAGGCAATCTGACGTTCTTCATACTGCTCCATGCCTGCAAAATAAGAATCCTTCAACCCTTGGAAGTGCAGATCCATACAGTTGTTAAGCCGTTGCTCCATAGCTTCCATCTGAGCTAGACCAAAAGCAGAGTTCTGAGGTGCTGTTCCGGAAGACTCCCCCCGAGTTGTTGCATTTTGATTACCCATGTCACCCTGATTATCATTATCAGATAAATCCAGATCAAATGTAGTGT
>NC_032010.1:14526784-14527106 GCF_001865875.1 Lupinus angustifolius
TAACAGAACAGGGATAATCGATTAACGCAACAGTTTTAATCGATTAAACAGAAACAGTAAGCTATTACAGAAACGATTAATTGCACAACAGTTAACCGATAATGGAACGAATAACAGAGCTTACAGATTTTATATCAGAGTATCCTTCAGTATAGCACAAGAACATAATGTATCAATTAATTCCACTATGACATGTATTAGTATGAAAACAGAAGTTACAGACTCATGCAATATGACATGTATTAGTATGAAAACAGAAGTTACAGAATCTAAACAACTTCACAAAAAGCATCAAAAATATGCAGGAACATGTGAGGGAAAA
>NC_032010.1:14527113-14527296 GCF_001865875.1 Lupinus angustifolius
TAACATGAAATGCACTCAATCCTAAAGCATAGAATCTCTCCTTTCTAAACTCACAAATCCACTTAACAACTAGATGAAACAAATATCACGTAAAAGGCTCTAACTCTCTAATAAATGCAATATGCAACTTATGAGATCAATTCTGAAAACGCAGTTTATAAAGAATCAGTCCAGAAGCCCAGT
>NC_032010.1:14527396-14544739 GCF_001865875.1 Lupinus angustifolius
TCTTAATCGATTAACGTGATTCAAAATCATAACTGATTCTGTTTTTCAGTTTTTGAGTTCCAACAACTTAACAAACAGTTAGGTTAATCGATTAACGTAATATCTTAATCGATTAACAACATTTAAAAACGTGTTCCAGTAGCGACCACTTTTCACAGCAGTTGGGTTAATCGATTAAAGGATTGGTTAATCGATTAACAGCAATTTAAATGTGTATTTTTAAATACAAAACATCAAATACGTTATGCACTTAGTTAATACATGTTTAACACTTAGTTTATGCCTAGAATGCACATATACATGTATTTATGTAATGCATGAACATATTATGAATGACATATCTCAAGGATGAAATGATTTAAAAGATATATGCATATGAGACATGTATTAGGTGCCCTAAGCCTTGACTCAACTAAACTAGATTCTAGTCTAAGCTAGTACCAATTAAAGACTAAAGCACATTGATTTGTTGATGATCTTCAAGCTCTTATAAGCACAAGTTGTCCTCATCAAAACCATGACATATAAAGAGAGCTTTCCAAAGTGTTCCTCTTGACATGCACACTTTCACCCTTGCTCCAATTTGGTTCTTGTTATAGTCAATATTTCATTCCTAATGATACCTTCACCAAATGTTTTATTGCATACTGAGGCTTTGGAATGCCTATGAAATCACCATCGGTAAGGTATCCGATACAAAAATCAAGAGTTTCTTCAACAACATATAACTCGACAATACAACCCTATGGTCTTGATTGGTTCTGCACATACCATTTTAATGTCTTTATATAATGCTCAAAGGGGTACATCCATCTCATATAGGAAGGGCCACATAATTGTGTCTCTTGAACAAGATGAATGCTTAGATGAACCATTATGTCAAAAAAGGAAGGTGGGAAATATATTTCAAGCTCACACGAAGTCAAAATAATTTGTCTTTGAAATGCATGTAATTTCTCAAGGTCAATCACTTTGCTACAAATTGCCTGGAAGAAGAAGCATAACTTAATTATGGTTCCTCGAACATTTTTAGGTAGAATTGACTGTATTTTAATAGGCAAGAAATGCTCCATAAGTACATGGCAATCATGAGACTTAAGTCCTTTTAACTTGAGGTCTTTCAATGATATAAGGTTCCGAATGTTGGAAGAGTACCCCTCTAGAACTTTAACACTATGAAGAAATTTATAAAATTCCATTTTCTCCTTCCTTGACAAAGTATAAGCTGCTAGAGGTAGAAATGTATGTTTTCCCTTCATTATCAGCCCAATTCCTTTCTTATTCTCATACTAACCAATTCCAACCTTACATTCAAGCCATCTTTGGTCTCTCTAGGGACATTGAGTAAGGTATCAAGGAGACTTTCAAACACATTTTTTCAATATGCATAACATCGAGGAATTGTCTTACATATAATAAACTCCAATATGACAATTCAAATAAGATTGACATTTTCTTCCATCCATTTGTGACCATTTCTCTTAAAAAAGATTCACTAAAGTTATTATACAAACCTTTTAGCTTTGAAATAATTGGTCACCTATCAATGGCAAAAGAGCACGACCTTCTTCATTGTTCCCATCAAATGCTTTTCTCCATCGTTGATAGTGATGATCTGAATGCAAAACTCTATGATGGCCAAGGAATACATTCTTCTTATAGTGTTCCAACCTCATTAAATGAGTATTATCTTCACATATAGGACATTCAAAATGTCCTTTTGTACTATATCCGGACAAATTACCATAGGAAGGGAAACCACTGATTATGCTGAACAACAAAGCCCTCAAGTTGAATCTTTCTTCCCTATACGCATCATATACATTTATGCATGTCTCCCACATTTCCTTCAAGTTTTCAATTAATGGAGTCAAATATATGTCTATGTCATTTCATGGTTGTTTAGGTCTAGAAATTAACATAGATAACATCACATATTTGTGCTTCATGCATTGCGAAGGAGGTAGGTTTTATATCACCAACATCACTGGCCATGTACTATAAGAGCAAATTTGAACACTATGTGGGTTAAGTCCATCCGTTGATAATGCAATGCATAGATTTCTTGATTCTTGACCAAAACTAGAATAGTCATGATCAATCTCCATTGAGGAGAATGAGTAGGATGTTGAAGCTTGCCATCTTTAATCATTTCTTCATCATGACATGTAAAATTTTTTGCATCTTTCTCATTGCTAAACATACGCTTGAATCTTGCTTTGATGGGAAAATATCATACAACCTTTTTGGGCTTTGAGTCTTCCTTCTTATATCGCGATGCATTACATTTAGGACAAAATATTAATGAAGCATACTCATTAAAAAATAAGATGCGATCATTTTCACAAGCATGTATCCTAGTGTAGTCCATGCCAATGGAGCATAATAATTGTTTTGAATCATAGCACATTATCTTCCAACAACATATCCTTCAGAAGATAAGCAAGTCGGTGAAACTATTTTCAGTCCATCCATTAACAGATTTCAACTTATACAACCTTGACACCATTGACAATCTTGTGAATTTAGTACAACCATCATATAATGGTTTCTCAACATCACATATCAACCATTGAAACATCTCAGGACAATCCTGAAGATCATCTTCGACAATATTTTCCATTTCCTCAAAATGATCGTCTTCATATGCATTTGTGTAGTTTTCTTTCTTATACATCTCATCATCACAATCCATAATGTGTCTCTTCTCACCATTTCATTTCCAACATGTGTAACTTTGATCAATACCGTGACACAATAAAGGAACTTTTAACTCATTTGGAGTAACTCGGTTTAAGTAACAACATCTTAAGCTAAGACATACAATTCTATTAGGGTTTTCAAGATTCTCAATTGCAAACCTAACAAATGATTTCACTCCTTACTCATACTCTTTCGTCAATCAATTGACACTCATCCATTTTGATCCATTTTCTATAAAAGAATTAACAAAAAATATAATGAGCATAAATCCCTAAAGCTTGGAGATATGTTCACCAAGCAGAGCAAATACATTTTTATGTAATTAAAAATGGGGGAACTCTAACTCATAATGTAATAAAGTGAAAGAGGCCAGACACCCTAACTCAATACAAGCTAAATGAGTGAAATCACTTTCACTTATTTATAAGGAAAATATTTATAACTCAATACAAGCTAAATATAATGTAATTAAAAAGGCAAATATTTATAAGGAAAACTCACTTTCAATTCGGTTTTAAGGAGTGAATGATTTTAGAGGTTGATTTTCGGTTGAATGAGTGAATGATTTTCGAAATTAGCGTTGAATGATTTTCATGTTGAATGATGAATGATTTTCGAGGTTGATTTTCGGTGTTGAATGATGATGAGGTTCAATGATTTTCTAGGTCGATTTTGAGAGTAAATGGGTTTCGCTGCTGAGTAAATGAGTAATGGATTGCTGAATGTGTGAGAATGCTGGAACATTTTAATTTTCTAGGGTCTGATAGCATCTTCAACAATTCTTAATGAAGAGTGTGCTGTAAATGAGACCTAATAAAAAACGTCTCCTACAAAAAGCGTTGTGGAAAACGCTATTGAATTCAAATGAAAGTATGTATTCCACAACGCAACCTGAAGGAAATGCTGTGGAAGATATATTAAATTTTTTTAGGAATTAATTTTTTAATGAAATTCAAATTATTAATGACAGTATGACATTCGATATGACAATTAATTAAATATATAGAACAATTAATAATGGCAATAAATAACATTCAATTGATAAAAGAAAATAATAAAGGAAATAATGACAATTAGTTAAAACTTGATAGTGTATCTAGTGCACATGCTTAATTATTGATCATATCGACAACACTTCTTTCAAAATGCATTGTTGTATAGATAAAAGAAAATAATATGAGAGGTAAGTATTCAACTATGCTTTGTGAAGAATGTGTTGTTGAATTTAACATATACAATAACGCATCGTTAAAAAAACTCTGTTGTATATCAATATAACAACATCCTATTAAAAAAGTATTGTTGAAGACCATAATTCCAAATTCTAAACAGTTAAGCACACAACATAAATAACCTGAATGCATATTAAATACCTAGAAACAGAACAGAAAAATAACCTGAATGCATATAGAAACACCAAATCACAACTATATGAACACAATTGAATTTTAACTGAATTTATATATTGAACATTAATTACACTCTACTATTACAGAAACATATATTACATACACCAAGCATATACATTACATTGAATATTAACTGAATTCCCTAAGCTACAATATATGCAAAAATCTACTATACCTATGCTATACATTGATTTCCCTAAACAAAACTAAGTACATACTGTGACCAATCTTCCCTAATATGGTTGACTTGATCATTTGTATATGACTTACCAACAAACTTGATTTCATCAGTTGGCCACTACTGAATGATCTCTTTCATGAAGTTCAGCACGCAATAGCCGCAATCTACCTCGTTTGTTTGACACGGGGTCTACACTTAAAATCAAGTAAACATATAAGTATAACCTAATTAAAATATGAATACACTACATATATAATTGTTTGAGATGATTAGTGCCAATACCTTTATATGACTCCATTTGACTTTTCGTTATGATTTTCTAGAATGAATACAACCTCTGTAAATTTTCACCACCCTAAACAATAGAAAATGTACTTAATTATTAAACAACTAGGAAAGTAAAAATGTAACTAAAATTGTAAATGAGTACTCCACTTACTTGGTAAACATTTGTCTAATACCAGTGTACTTGTTCGGATCACCATATGTCGATGAGTGAAAGTAGTATATTTCTTCCTCAACCCGATTAATGGCAACCAAAAGCCAATGTCCCCTAACAAAACATATGCACATGGTTAGGAAATGTTAAACACAACAAACATACTAAAGACAGAAATACAAAAGACAATTAAAAAATGTTTACCCGATATTAAAAGATGCAAGAAATAAATCTTTAGCTCCTTTAGAAATGAGGAGAGTATCTACAATTTGTTTTGTCTATTCCCCAAACTTCTTTCTGTCATTGCCACTTGACACCAAAGTGGTAACATGTGGGAATATGAACATGACCTTCTTCTTATCTTCCAAAACAAAATTTTCATATAAGTACCTAATATATATACATATAGAAGTTGCCCCTATCCATTCATGTTTATATACATCCTGGACTTCATCAAAGCTAATGTATTCATGAACATATAGCAGTTGCACCTATCCATTCATGTTTATTTACATCCTCGACTTCATTGATGCTAACATATTCTTCAGCATCAATCCCGAAAACTCATTGGGAATTGATATACTTATTATTTCATCTCCCAACTTCTGTACATGCTCAAACAACTGAGTATAGTAGTTGGTAGTCTTCTTGGAGCTCACATAACCTGTAGATGGCTTCGAGCTCACATCACTCGTAGATGGGTTCAAGCTCACATCACTCTTAGATGGCATCGAGCTCACATCCCCATAAATGGCTTAGTCTTTGGGTTGCTACTAGGGGTTGAGCATACATTTTCTGAAATATTCAATATAAAATATATCAATTATAGATCAATATATATATATATATATAATATGAGTGAGCATAAGGTGAAAATTATACCTTAGAAGGAACTACTTCTACAAGGTCTATTGGCCAAGCCACAAAAGTGCCCATAGCCCCTCCAATTGTAAAGATATACTCATCGGGAGGAATTGGCAGCAATGCATCATCATCGATTAAAACATCAACTAAGACCTTCACATGATGGCATGGGATACATGCACAGCATAACATCATCCGAGTTGTGCACTTTCCCAACACCCACCACTTGGCTAGATCAGATATGTAGGAAACGTTTGCAAGCATTGATTACCTATATGTTAGTTAAAACATATAATTAGTTTATGACTATAAACTAAATGACAAATAAATTAAAATAAGTTAACTAAATTAAGTCAGGAATGAGAATCAGAATGGGAATATTGTAAGGAGTAGGTGTGCAACTCTCATTGATGGTTGAAGGAATAATGCCAGCAGAAATAGCTAGTCGTTGCCACTCATCTTCTTTCACCTTCATTGATTCCTCAAAGTCGTTGAACCGTTGCATGAGTTTATCCAATTGATTTTGAACTTGAATCATTTGGGATTTGGTTGCACGCTTTGGATGGGGTACAAATGTTTGCTGGCTAATCTCAAATCCTGCACCCTGGATACGGTCAGGGTAGTGAGGCAGTCCTAGTGTCTTATCAAGTATAATGCGACTATTCAGCTATGCTTCCTTTTCTTTTAGGGCAACCTGGCAAAGCAAGAAAAAAACATAATGTTAATTAATCACAATTTGATAAATAATGTATGGAAATTAAGTATAATTAAAAAATGAGCACTTACAACACAGTTTGCCGCTTCTTGAACTTGCTCCTTATCGATGACACCATCCTTGTTCTACTCCATGTGGAGTCAAAGGTGTATCATTTTTATTGTCCAGCTGCCAAAACATAACCAATAATAATGTAATTAGATATATGCATAAAAAACATAACCAATAATATACTTATAAATTAACAATACTTACAATTTTTTTCTCGATTCCTCTATTATCCGCTCTAGAAGCTCGGTATGGATACAAAGGCTTAGATGCCCACTTGCGGTTTTCATGACTTACTTTCTGCAAAAAAAAAAAAAAACATTAACATCAACAATCAAATATATGTATATACCAAAGCATATATAAGAAGAAAGTCAATACAAAGAAGATGATTTTACCAAGAAAGACTCGTCTTGTGTGCATGTAGTGACAAAAGTCTTCAAATCCTCATCTTCAATGACATTTGAATATTTATTTGGAGGTTTGAGGTTGACAATACCATCAGCATCTCTAATACATTTTCCGGCATCAGTTCTGAATTGTCAGAGAGCCTTGTCGGCAGATTTAAGAATATAATCCTTATGCTCCTCACCAACTTCAAAAGTTGAATGAAATAAAATAGATAAATACATATAAATTGCATGGAAACACATACATTGCATGAAAACACATATACATTATATTGCATGCAAATACATGCATATATGTACATTGCATGCTAACGCATATTCGTATATTGCATGAAAATACAAAAACACACACACTACCTAACCACGACCTTACTGCATAAACAAATATAAGTTGTATGAAAGCACATACATTTCATGAATACAGAAAAAAACATATACATTGCATGAAAACACATGTACATTGCATGCAAACACATACCCATTGCATGAAAACACATATACATTGCATGAAAACACAAAAACATAAACACTGAAATATAAACTTACTATTATTTTATTCTAGATACCCTCCTTCACGTTATTCAACCTAACATTAGTCCATTTGCTGAATGTTATTGGCACATTTTGCCTAACCACGACCCCATTGTAGCTAACCAATGTGTATCCACCCTTCGAGTTTATTGGTTGGACTTTTGAGTTCCATTGAACTTCTATCTTCACTTCCTTACTTCTTGCACGGATGACATTCTTCATGGAAGTTATTCCACATGGAGTTCGTTTATGAACAAAGATTTGCTTGTCTTGTGGGGTCGATTTAGAACCATGAGAACCGTGATCAACACTGTGAGAATCATGATCTCCACTTTGGGAAGTCATTGGTGGAGTTTTTCGAGGTTTTCTTAGAGTATAGGGGTTTATGAGAGAATGAAGTTTTCTGTTCGATTAAGTTTGAGAGCATAGTGGAAAAAAAACTTTAGATATTTAAAATGCAATAGCAATTCAATAGTGCTTTCTTTACAAAGTGTTGTTGGTATGACATCTTCAACATCACATATTAATTAAGGCTTTGATTTGACATCTTCAACTACACATATTAAGGGATACGCTATTGATATTACATCTTCCATAACGATTGTCTGAGAAAGTGTTGTTAAATATCTAGGGTGAATCCTGCTTTTGACAGCTCATATTCATAAACACATCAACATTGGTTCCTTGATTATGCGATGTGGAATATATTTTAATTAACATCCTTATCTTAACTATACGTTATTATGCTGATCTCATTCAAGCCAACGCTTAATTCAACATCCTTATCTTAACTATACGTTATTATGCTGATCTCATTCAAGCCAACGCTTAATTCAACATCCAAACTAACAACGTTTTCTTAAACTTGCGATATTGAATAGATTATAATTAATAGTATCATCTTAATTATGCACTGTTAAACCCAACTCATTCAAGCCAATTCTTAATTCAACATCCAAATTAACAGCGTATTTTTAAATTTGGGCTGTTAAATTAACATATTATATTAACTATAATTGCTAGAATACAATGTTACTTTTGTGTTATTGAATGTTGCCACAAATTACAATGTTGCCAAAATATCCAAAAAATATTAAACATTAAGTATTGTTAATTTGTTTATTGTGATTATTAATATGGAACTGCCAAAATACAACCATCCAAATAAATCACACCAAAATAGAAATTAACATCCAATATAATTGTTCATTCTTCATTCAAAGTGTCCAAGTTTGTTGTTGCCAAAATACATTAATTGTTGCCAAAATACTGACAAAGTAAAATGTTCATGATAAATTAAAAAAGAAAACAACAAAAAATAAATTAACAAAATAATTTCTTCAAAGTACCCCTGATCAGTCGAAGAAATCATCCCCTAAGTGCATAATAGAATTAAGATATTTCACATAGTCCGGGTCATCGTCTCTTGTAGTCGTTAAGAATTGCTGAAGAAACGAAAAATAAAAATTAGACATAGAGATTAAACATAGAAATTAAACATAGAGATTGAAGATTACTGCAAAATTGACATATACATTATTTTTTAGGAATATCATTTTTTATATTCTTTTAAACAATACTTCCATTTTCTTTGTGCCTTGTATTGCACTCTTTTCGGTTTCTTCATGTTTTCTTCCTCCTATCTTCTTCTCCTTGGTGTCATGGAGTGAACCACATATGGAGAGAATCGTTTTCGCTGTCCTTGGAAGATGTGCAACCAATTAATTTTTCTATGAAAACAAAGAATTTGCATATAAAAAAAAGAGACGCATAAAACACTCGACGTTAATTTTTATGATATGTAAAACGCCATATACAAGCAACAATGCACATTTAAGAAAGCATTGTTCCTATGTCATCTTCAACAACACTTCTTTAATCTTGCATTGTGTAATAGATGTACTTTAACAGTTCTTCCTATATATTACGTTGTTAAACATAACATATTCAAGTCAGTGCTAACATCATTAATGTTCAACAACATTTTTTCAAGCCCTTGCTGTTAAAGTTGTATCAACCTACCCAAATTGACAGCGCTTGCTTTAATGTGTGTTGTTGATGTTCTTCCGCCTCATTTTTAACGTCATTCAAGAAAGTGATGTTGAATGACCGTTGTTAATTATAATATCTGGTGTAGTCTAGACAAATATTTAATTATTAAGTTTTTTACTTCAATTTATTTTCAATCAATTACAAGTGGGTGATATATGGAGTTGTACATTTTTTGGAGTAGAAGATGTGCCGTTAGGCCACATTAATGAATGATGAAGTCTGTGTGCTTCATTAAACTTTTGAACAAGACTATTCTACATAAAGTTGGGTCTAACAACAAATATCCAACACATACAAGTTTGGTTTTTGCAATATGCTGGTGGAAATCAAAATCAACCTCCCACATATTCTCTTTATTACTAATATTCATGTTGAATTAGCTATGAATTCTCTTGTTGAAAGTTTTTATAACAATGTTCTTACTCCATCACAACCATCTACATAAACACTATCCCCACCCTTACCAAACTAAAACCAAACACCACCACCACCAAATAATCCAAAACTCATACCAATAGGAGCCACATTTCCAAAACCACCCCAAACTCAATTTCCTTACGGTGAACACTCGACCATATATGATACATTTTGAAGTTTATATTTAAAAGGAAGAGAATCATACAAGAACAAATAGACACATATATAGAAACTTAGGATACAAGAACTCGAGTGAAAATCATTATTGTATAAAAGTTCTATTTTCTTAGAAGTGGTAGATTATGTTTACAGATTGAAAATAACAAGACTTTAGCGTTGTTAATATTAAGATATTTTACTTGTGGAGTCCTAGAATTCAATTATTTATATCTTCATATCCTCACCTAGTCAATTTTAAAAGATAAAACAAAAAACTCTATTTCATATTACAAAATCTAGAGAGGCTTGGTAGTTAAAGAATAGGTGGAAAAGTTTCTTGCCTAATGAGATTTGTTCATACAAGAATACACATTTGTTATATTCTAAAGAGACTTGATATATAAAGAATACTTGCTTGAAGATGTGTTGAATAATTATAACTATTTGGAAAATAATGAAAAATCCTTCTATGTGAAGGGACTAGACATATCTATTGAGAATGAACCATGATATCCATCCATTTCTAAACTATTTTCAAAACCTAATATATAGATACTCTTTAATAATCAAAAACCATAATTATATAATCAATATCGTAATTCAAAAGTGATGGTCATGGTGAAATACATGAGAAGATGATGAGGGTGTCTTGTCCAAGTCAATAACTGTAAACTTTATCATGGAAACCATGTGTAAATGGATTTTAAAAAATCATAGTTTTCACGTAATAAGAATGAATATAGATTACCAACCTTTATTCATGATGGCATGATCCTCCTTTTGATGTTATGTATTGTTCTTTGTCAACAGAGAAACTCTTCTATGTCTTTCCCTTTCTTTCTATGCTCTTCCTTTATTGAGGGCTAATAGAACAACCTTTCTGGGAAGAGAAAGAGACAATGCTTCAAGTCCTTTTCTTCTTATTAATATAGTACTTCCATGAAGCACTATATATAGATTCTTTCCCAAGAGTCTTACTATTTTATTGACAACTCTTCATTCAAGAGTTATGTCATTCAGACAAGGAAATAGTATATCCCTTCATGTCACAAGAGGAATTTCTTATATTCTCCCACTTGGCTCATGTGACAATACAATTCATGATTTTATAAACATCAAACATAATGCGCATAATCAGAATATGTTTTCTACATTCATTAAATTACAAGTCATGATTAAGAATAAGAACTAATAAGAGTAATGATGATTGTACATCATCTATATGATATAGTCCCTTCCATATACTACTATATTAGCCTTATTCATAACATGACACATTAAATGGGAATCATATAAAAATGTCATTTAGAAAGAAATTTTTATTTTCAACATTACCATTCTTACATGTATACATAAGTGTGAAAATAAAATATTAATAAAAAACTTAAATATTAATGAGCTTAGAGTGTCAAATATTGAAACTTTATTAATAACATAATATTCAACATTCATTAGCAGACATAATACCCATATTTTTAACATGACCAGAAAATATTTTGGGTGGTAACCCTTTCGTCAACGGGTCTGCAATCATAAGGTTAGTTCTAATATGCTCAATTGACACTCTAAGTTTATGAACTTATTATTTATCGACAAAGTATTTCAATTTGTAAGTTTAGTACCTTTGAAATACTTGTCATTTTTAGAAAAGAAGATTGCTAAAAAATTATCACAATAACTTTTCAGCGGCTTGGCAATACGGTCGACTAACCCAAGTTCAGAAATAAATTTCCATAGCCACTTAACATGAACTATGGCCTCAAAGCATGCCATAAATTCAACTTGCATAGTGTATGCAACAATGACAATCTACTTAACACTCTTCAAAGAAATAGTTCCTCTAGTTAATAAACATATATAACTGAATGCCTATGCATCTCACAAAGTCTGAATTTGAATATCCAATCACTTCAAGATGATTCGATATCCTATAAGTTAGCATACGATCATTTATACTCGCAAATATCTAAGACCTTTCTTTGCAGCTTTTTAATGTTATATACCAGGATTACTCTGATATCCTTCTAACATTCCAACTGCAAAACTAATATCGGGTCACGTACAAGTCTAAGCATATAATTAACTCTCAATTGTATATGCATAAGGAATTTCTTCCATTTACTTCCGCTCCAAATCATTCTTTGGACATTGCATGATATTAAACTTGTCTTCTTTCTGAATTGGAACGGGAGATACTGAACATTTATTCATTTTGAATATCACTAAAGTTTTGTTAATATATGTTTTTTAAGACAAGCCTAAAATTATTTGTGATCTATCACTGAATATTTCTATTCTATTCACATAGATTGCCTCACCCATATTTTCATTTCAATTTTTTTAGAGAGAAACAACTTAGTCTCATTTAAAAGACCAAGATCATTAGTTGCAAGAAAGATGTCCTCAACATATAAAACAAATAAGATAAACTTATTTCCACTAACCTTTAGGTATATACATCGATCAACAATGTTTTCCTTAAACCCAAAGAATACAATATTATCATTAAACTTAAGATACCATTATCGAGAAGCTTGTTTAAGTCCATATATTTATTTCTTAAGTTTACACACCATGTGTTCTTTTCCATTCTCTATGAATCCCATTGGTTGATCCATATAGACCTTTTCCGTTAAATCCCCATTTAGAAAGGCGGTTTTCACATCCATTTGGTGTAACTCCAAATCATAATAAGCCAACAGTGCCATGATAATCCGATGTGAGTCTGTCTTAGAGACTGGTGAAGATGTCACTTTAGAGTCAATGGCATGTTTCTGAGTATAGTCTTTTGCTACAAGTCTAGCCTTATAACGTTCTAAGTTACCATAAGAATCACATTTCATTTTGAAAGCTGACTTACAACCAACTATTTTGCAATCTGCTGGTAACTCAACATGGTCCAAACCTCATTTTGTTTCATAGATTTTTAACTCATCTTTCATGGCATTTAACCATTTATCGGTATTATCACTATTGATGGCTAGTGAAAACGTAACTAGGTCATTCTCAATTCCTATGTCACATTCTGACTCATGTAGGTAAACCACATAATCATCAGCATTAGTAGATCATCTTTCTTTGAGATATTCTTAATGCTATCTCTTATGGTTCTTCTACTATAGGTTCATCAATTTCATTTTCAGTAATGAGATTATTTTGTTGTTCTCCATGATTACTAATCGGTTCAATAACTTGAGGAACAACATTATTAGGGACACAAGTAAATGGAACTTTTACCCTCATTTCTTGAATTTCCACTTCACATGGAGTTTCACTCCTACTAATATCATTATTCTCAATGAACCTAGCATTCCCAGTTTCAACAATTCTTGTAGTATGGTTTGTACAACAAAATCTATACCCTTTTGATTTTTCTGGATAACCAATGAAATAACCACTGATTATTCTTGCATCCAATTTCTTTTCTCATAGATTATAAATTATAATTTCTTTTGAGCATCCCAAAACATATAGGTGCCTTAAACTAGGTTTCCTTCCCGTCAACAATTCAAAACGAGTCTTTGGATTTGCCTTTCTAGGAACCCTATTTAATAAATACAAGACGGTCTTGAAAGCATAAGTCCACAATGAAATGAGTAAAGATGAATTACTCAACATACTTCTAACCATATTCAACAATGTTCTATTACGCCTTTCTTATACACCATTTTGTTGTGGTGTACTTGGCATTGTGTATTGTGCACATATGCCACGACTTTCAAGGAATTTAGCAAATGGACCTGGATATTGTCCATTTTCATCATATCTTCCATAATACTCACCACCTCGATCATACATGATAATTTTCATTTTTTTTATCTAATCGTCTTTCAACTTCAGTATTGTAAATCTATAATGCTTTTAACGCTTGAGATTTATTAGATAATAAATAGATATGTTCATTATGTGAATAATCATCAATGTAGCTAATGAAGTATTTTTCCTTATTGAAAGAATTAACATGAAAATGTCCACAAATATTTGTGTGTATAATTTCAAGAAGCTTAGTGCTTCTTGTGGCTCCATTCTTTGTATTTTTTGTTTGTTTACCTTTAATACAATCCACACACATATTCAGATCAGTAAAATCTAAATCCGGAAGGATTTCATTCTTTAATAATCCTTTCATTTTTTATTTGGAAATATATTTGAGACGTTTACGCCACATGGAAGCTAGACGTTTATCAATTAAGCCATGCTTAATTCCAACGTTATGATACAAGGTAAAAAGTGTTTTAGAAAAAAGATTATGAAGATTAAACTTGTACAATCCATCACATAATATATCATTGCCACTTAAATGAGTATATTTATACAAACTGAAACATTCATTACCAAATTTAAAAGAGTATGCAACAACATTAATTTTAGATAGAGAAACCAAATTCCTAGATATATTAAGTACATAAAGGGTTTCAAATAAATCAAAATGATGTCCAGTGTCCAGGATTAAATGATAAGTCCTGACATCTTCCACTAGAACCTTCACTCTATTTCCCATAAAGACAAATTTTTCATTTGGTTTTGTAGTTCGAGTCGTAATGAATCCCTGCATAGTATTAGAAACATGAGCAGACATCCAGAGTCAATCCACCATGTATTATAAGGAACTTCTCCTAAGTTTAATTCAAAATATACATAAACATTAGGCTTACTTTTCTTTTCAAACCAACCTTGGCATTTTGGACAATCCTTTTGTAAATTCCAATCTTTCTATAGAAACGAAATTTGTTATCATGATGTTCCTTCTTGTGGATTTGAGAAGATGACTCATTAATTTTTAAGAGTCCCTTCCCTTTCTTTTCAAGTTTCTTATCGACTTTCTTTCTAGCTCATTGATGATTAACATAATTGATGGAATGATTTCCTTGGCTCCTCATTCTAGTTTCCTCTTGAACTAACATACTATGCAATTCATACACATTCCATTTATCTTTCATGGTGTTATAGTTCATTTGGAAAGGACCATATTCAGAGGGTAATGAATTTAATATAAATTTCACAAGGAAATTCTTATCCACATCCATTCCCAATAACTTAAGTCTTGCTGCAATTTTTGTCATTTCAACGACATGTTCATACATAGTAAGAGAACCATCAAATTTCATGGTGGTCAATATACTCATTAGTGTCTCAGCAAGAGACTTGTCAGTAGTTTGGGAGTGCTCTTCCACAATCTTCAACATTTCTTTAGCACTTTCAGTTTTAGGAAGAGCAGATTACTGTTGCCAGCAGTAGTCATTCACATTTACATTAAACTCAATCTATTTGATCTTTCTCAATTCCTATACTGGAATTTATGTTCTTCAGTGCTTATATTAGTAATAGCACTGACTGATCTTCTCTAAGTGACAAATGCAAATTCCTTACCCTGAGGTAAAATAGGTTTTGTGCGCTTCATTAAGGGAAGTTAAGTCCATTAAAAGTTGGAACATATGAGAATTGCGAATGCAAAGCAACATATACTTTAATCAATAAAATTAAACAAAAACATTAAGGCTTTGAGTTACATGCTAAATTAATTAAGAGTACTTCATAAGTGTATATTAATGTCTACATTTGAGTAATCCATCAATATACCCTACTAGACATAATGATACAAATAGAAATTCATATAATTTGGCATTGATACATACATATGTTAGAAACATTTACTATCTATGCATATATAAATATAACTAATGTTGCATTTATACTACCAACATTCACGATCATTGATTATAAAAACAAACAGTCAACCTTTGGGTGATTCTTAACTGTCTTATAATAATGAATTCTAATTTACTCATAAAGAAATAATTGTTATATCATTCATAGTATCAAATTAAAGAGTAAACGAAATATAATCATACAATCTGGAATTAAATAAACGTAAATATTTGACCAATTTAGTGATTACAAATCTATCATAGAATAATTTCAAACAAATGAAATATGATCATACAATTTGGATTTAGATAAACATAAAGGTTTGACCACTTTGGTGATTAACAAATCTATCATACATTAATTCCAAATAAATGAAATATAATCATACAATTTGGAATTAAATAAACATAAAGATTTGACCACTTTGGGGATTAACAAATCTATCATACAATAATTTCAAACATCTAACAAGTCATAATATTATACATACCTATGACTCCTAAAATTGCACATAAATTATAAAGTTACATACATATTTATGAAACAATTGCATTAAAACTTTAAATGAAATTGTAACTTGTATATATATGTACATATATGATCTGTTAGTGATATATATGTAAATAACATATATAATACATATCTATTAATGTTATATATATATATATATATATATATATGGTTAGATTTGGGTTGTGGACAAGAAAGTGACAAAAAGATAGAAGAATGGACAAAGTCCCAACTAATAGCCCTAATAGGAAGAAATCTAGATGCAACAACAACTAGTGAAGTATTAGAAGCAACATATTTAGGAATAGTACATGAATGGTGAAAAAGTAAGACACATGAATTGAGAAATCAAGTAAGAACTAACCAAAACCCTTGTAACAATAGGAGACAATTATATGCAACATTAATAAGGCAATATGCGACAGTATTAAGGAATGAGTTTGTGGGGAGAAATTTATCGATTAATGAAGCAACTAAAAGAACGAGGGCTCTAAGAAATATGCATGAGATAAAATTATGCTCTTTAGACCCACAATATTTAAACCTATGCATATGCGAATTTAAGAAATATTATTACGAAGCCAATATTTCGGAGTACACCGATCTAAGGTACTATTTAGAATTTTTCTATAGAAGATTACCAAACTTAATTTATGAAACCATACTAGACGAATATGAAAGCTTACCAAAATAATAAATAGTAAGCACCTATGATTGATACTATGGGAAGAAGAGAGGAATTCTTGAGAGAATATTTATCTACAAAATGTAAAGAAGCTTGGAGAAATATTAAATATTATAAGACAAATAAATTATGAAAGTGCACATGTCAAGATAGCACTTTGGAAAGCTTTCTCTATGTGTTTAGTTTTGATGAGGACAACTTGTTATTATGAAAGCTTGAAGATCATCAACAAATCAACATGCTTAAGTCTCTAGATTGGTATTAGACTTAGACTAATAATTAGTGTAGGTTGAGTCTAAGGCTTAGGTAAACTCTATACATGTCTCATATGCATAAAACTTTAAATCATTTTAAGTTTTGAGATATGTCATTTATAATATGTTCATGCATCATATAAATACATGTAATCTGTGCATCCTAGGCATAAACTTAATGTCGAACATGTATAAATTAAGTGCACGTATTTGAGTTTTATAATTTGAAAATACACTTAGAAATATGCTGTTAATCGATTAAGGCATGATTTAATCGATTAACATAAGTTTTTGAAAAGTTGTTGAAACTGAAAACT
>NC_032010.1:14544839-14546480 GCF_001865875.1 Lupinus angustifolius
AGGTGTATTTTAGCCACTGATACCTAACAAGTGGTATCAGAGCTAGTATGAAGTGGTAGCTCAACCGCGTATTCGTGATCCTAAGGGAAATAAAATGGGTTCTACAAACCCGTTTGGTGGTGATGGTTCATCCATTAACCGACCACCTATATTCAGTGGTGAAGGGTATGCCTACTGGAAAGTCCGCATACAAATTTTTATCGAAGCCATTGACTCGGATATTTGGCAATCCGTAGTCAACAGCCCTTTCGTTCCATAGCATTTAGTGGACGATGAACCTAAAGACAAACCTAAAAGTATATGGAGCGATGATGAGCGCAAGAGGGTCCAGCATAACCTACGCGCCAAAAACATCATCACGTCGGCCTTATCCTATGATGAGTTCTTTAGGGTCTCGTAGTGCCAAAATGCAAAAGAAATGTGGGACACTTTACAAGTTACTCACGAAGGCACCAGCGAAGTCAAGCGCGCTAGATTGAATGCACTGACCCACGAGTATAAATTATTTCGCATGTTACCTAGTGAATCAATCAGTGATATGCAAAAGCGATTTACTCATATTGTGAATCATTTAGTTGCTCTAGATAAATCTTTTGCCAGAGGAGAATTAACTAATAAAGTTTTACGTTGTCTTGACGGGAAATGGCAACCAAAAGTGACTGCAATTATGGAATCCAAAGACTTGGACTCTATGCCTCTAGCTACATTATTTGGAAAGCTTCAAGAGCACGAAATGGAATTGGGTCGCTTGACTATGCATGAAGATTCGGAACGGAAGAAGAAGAGCATCACATTGAAGGCTACGACCTCCAAAGCAAAAGAAGAGAAAGAGGTCATACATGACTAGGATAAAGAAGGGAGATGACTCCCCGATTACTAACAGAAAAGGACCCAATATCAATTGGGTACCTGAGAAAAGCAAGTGATCTTTTTTACAAGTATGTCTTCAAATACAAGGACAGAAATGGTACCTAGACAGTGGATGTTCGAGACATATGACACCTGGATCTTTCACTCAAAAGTAAAGGATACGTCACGTACGGAGACAACAACAAGGGAAAGATCCTTGGCACCAGAACAGTTGGTAACTCATCTCATACTCTTATTGAAAATGTCCTTTATGTTGACGGATTAGAACATAATCTCTTGAGCATAAGCCAACTTTGCGACAAAGGTAGCCGTGTATCTTTCGATTCTGACTGTTGTATTATTCGTGACATCTTATCTAATAATGTTAAATTTGTTGGTCATCGTATAAATAATATTTACATGGTTAATTTGGATGATGTCACTACCTTATTTTCAAAATGTTTTATTTCTAAAGAAGATGACATCTGGCTTTGGCATAGACGCGTTGCACATATCCATGTAAAACATCTAGATAAATTATCATCAAACGAACTAGTTGAGGGGCTTAGCAAAGCTATGTTTCATGGCTAGATCTGACAACGATTGGAATTCAAGCACACATGAGGATAATCACGAGGTATATTCTGACACCTCATCCACTTCTGATGATTCACCTCCTTATGATGTATTATATGAGGCTTATGTCGAGTTACATGAGGAACTAAAGAAATTGGATAGGATAAACGTTGCTAGAAAAAGGGTAATCCTCATAAATGAACAAAAAATAAGCAA
>NC_032010.1:14546580-14547181 GCF_001865875.1 Lupinus angustifolius
TGGCACAGTAAAAAGCAAGCATGTGTTGCTTTGTCCACCGCCGATGCGGAGTACATTGCCGCTGGTGTGTGTTGTACTCAAATCCTTTCGATGAAGCAGCAACTCAAGGACTTTGGTCTTAAACTGGAAAAGATCCCCATTAAATGCGATAATACAAGTGCCATAAACCTATCCAAGAATCCCGTTTTGCATTCTAGAACCAAGCATATAGAAATTAGACATCATTTCTTACGTGATCATGTACAAAAAGGTGACTGCGTTCTTGAATTTGTTGAAACCTCTAGACAGTTAGCAGATATTTTCACCAAGCCCCTTCCACGGGATACTTTCTATGTTCTAAGGAGAGAACTTGGAATTCTTGATGAACAATATCTTGATTAAAACTGTTTAGATGTCTGCTCTATGTCTTGTCTCTATATGTTTATTTTTTTCTCTTGTTCTAAATGGTATATGTTGTAGTGCAAAATTATGCCTCATGATAACTTCAGTTTGTGATTAAAAATGTATCGATTAATTCGTTAAAATGCATGCATAAGCCCTAAAGAGTTGAAAACATTCTGCTAGCTGAAAACCATCTTTTTACCGTGTTTAATCGATTAAA
>NC_032010.1:14547281-14547925 GCF_001865875.1 Lupinus angustifolius
TAATCGATTAACCATGCCCGTTAATCGATTAAAACCAGCAGCTTAAGTGCAGACAGCACCTCGGTTTCACGCTTTTTCCGGCATTTTCTCCACCTCTTTTCACTTGTAAGTCTCTGAAATTGCAACTCAACTGATCCAAGTGCTATAAGGTAGATAAACCTCTCCCTAACCCTCTCAAAGCTACCTTGAAATCTAACATTATCATCCTCATTCCATCATATTCCAATTTTCCCCCCAAATTAAACCCTAGGTTAGGTTTGCCCAATCCTTCTCTACTCCGTCCAACATCAATTCGGGTTCTGCATTAAAAAGGAGCAAGGTCAGGCAAAAAGGTTCAAAACTCCCGCCAATCGTGGCACCGGAAGCTGGCTCACCCTCCACTCGGGACCACGGTGACCCTTATTACTCGCTCATTCTGCAAGAGACCCATTTGGCGAAGTTCCTAGGACACAAACCCACTTATGTAAGGTATGTCAACTTAACCAGGATGGTGGAACAGAATTTCCGCTTTCCGCATGATATGGAGGCTCAGAGAGCCGTTAAATTTCTGGAATTAAAGGGATAAGTTTACCCTGCTCTAGTTAGGGAATTTTATGCAAATTCCAGATATAAGGATGGTAAATACTGGTCTATGATTTCTGGTA
>NC_032010.1:14548025-14548739 GCF_001865875.1 Lupinus angustifolius
GGAACCGTATGAAGAGCGTCAAACTGCCTATTCAGACAACCAATATCAGTCGGTGAGAAATCTGATTCAATCAATAGTCGAAGTTCGGAATGCCTTTATTCGATCTACTGCTGAAGCTCAGAATGCATTGTTTTGTTCTGAATTTCAGAAGTTGTCTATGCTGATCAGGGGTGACCAGAATATTGCTATTCCTGATGTATTCCTGATGATGAGATTGATCCTCCTCCACCTCAACCATAGTATAGAAGACTTTAGACCTAGGTCATCTTACCCTTAGGTTTATCTCTTCATTATTGCACTTTTTTGGACTCAGTTGTTGTCACTATTTCCATACTTATTTGTGCCTCTTTATTTGTCTCTGGTTGACATATTATGGTTTGTAATGGTTGCTGAATACTTTTACTCTTTATGCTATGATTCTAGTTTTGTGCTTAATTATGTCAAAATAGCTTATTTGGTTGTGTGAATGGTTCTTGATCATATGAGATGTTTATGGTGCATAATTTAAGCTAGTTATTGCACTACATTGCTTATCATGCTAATTGATATGGTTAATCTTGTATGCCGTTCTCTTTACCTCTTAGTTATTTTACTGTCTAAACAAACGCATTTGTTCAAGCCACCGAAAATGAAACAGGTTAATAGTTAAATCCCAAAATTAATTCATTAACTTTGTTTTATGTTTAACTACATATCTCTGCCTACTTTTGACCT
>NC_032010.1:14548839-14552627 GCF_001865875.1 Lupinus angustifolius
TTCTAGGTGTATTTTAGCCACTGATACCTAACAAATTAGTGTTAAAATGTGGACATAATGAGACACCTCATAGATGGGGATGCAACTCAATGAACAAGAAAAGAGTAATCCAGAATAAATATAGGTTTAAAAAATATCCAAAGAGAGTTTATTAAGAAATTCAAACCACATAAATATAAAAAATATTTTAAGAAAGTGAAATTTAGAAATAACAAGGATCCAGAAAGGCAATATAGTAGGAGACAAACAAAATGTAGATGTTATAAATTTGCAGAACTAGGACACATATTACTAAGATGCCCTAGGAAAAGAAATGAAAAATCTCAAAAAATTATACAATTAGCCAATGAATATGAGCTAGAACTATTAGAATATAATAAAATAGGGAGCAAAATAAATGACTCCAATATAGAGATATATAAGCTAGAAATATTATCATAGGATGAAGATGAAATAGATGAAGGATATGAGTCAATAGAAGAATAAATGCATATTAATATGATGCATGGAGAAATAATAGAAGGACAAATACATGAGGAATCGGAATTCGAAGAATATGAAAAATATAGAGATGTAGGTAAAGGAATAGAAAAAACTAGGATAATTTTTAATAACAAACAATTTAATAAGATTAGTAAAGCATACTTAGACTTAAAATCCAAAGACCTAAAGCAAGTAAGTTTTATAGAAAAAGTAGGAAAGCTAATGAAGTCTAAACAATAAGAAAAATATAAATGTATAGTAATACAAAAAAAACATCCAATAGAGTCAACACTAATAAAAGGGACATTCAGAATCTCGTTAATAAACAAAGCATTAATAGCATATGAAATTCAGAAAATACCTTTTAAAGATGAAGTGTCAAAGATATATATCTAATGGGTACAATTATTAATAAAAGCATATTTCCATGAAGGAATAGATACACCCATAGAATTACTAATAACCTTTGAAAGAATTATAAATAATGTTAAAAATAATATTTTAGAAATCTTAAATTGAAATTTAATGTATCAAAAACTAAAATTTATGGTAAATACTAATTTTTCTATATCTAGGACAGAAGGAAATATGGACCATATACTAATAATATACCACAAAATAGAAGGAATAAGGATGCCACCTAATAGTAGGGTTCTAAGTATACAAGCAATGATTGGATTGGTATTTACAAACCAACATAATATATAAGAAGACATCAGGGCGGATAACTATAGATAAGAATTTTATGTCAATACTAGATGATATACTTTTTCATTCTACAAATATTGTAATACCTAGGCAATTAGAATTAGACAATACTAAATCCTATTATGATAAAGAGTTACAAAGGTTCCAGTATACATATAGGATAAGACAAATATCATTAAAGATAAATACCTCAAATGTAAGTATTTCCATAAACTAGCCAAGAAGGAGTGTCGACAATTATAGAAATGAACCAAGACTAATAAAAACATCCAGCCATAGGAGAAGTGTAGAATTAGAAAGGTGTAGGCTAGTTGGACTACCAATAATAACAAACTTAGCTCAGTTAGACTTAAAGCCTATAACACCATAAATAGATTTGACTAATGAGGAAGAAAATTATATCTTAGTAGAGGTTATGAAAGATGTGGTATGGACAAAAGTAATAGCTATAGTAAAACCAAAGCAGGACAAGAGTAATATCAAATTAGAACTAATAAACAACAATTTAGAGATAGAAGAGGAAGGTAACAAAGACTTTAATAGTAATGAGATTTAACAAAAGAGATGTTCTCACTATAAGAATGTGGTAGATAATTATAAAACCAAACTGATACTAGGATCAAACTTTTTGATGAATACAAAACCATATAAGATTCAACAAAAAAGGATTTTACTGAATATAAATGCCTAAACAATAATTCTAAAAAATAATAAATGAGATATTTAATGAGTCTATATTATATATTGGTTAAATTTAATTATAAAAAATATAGTGCCAGAAAATATCACGCATTAGTAAACACTAGAGCAAATATGACAACCGCAAAGTGTAATGTTTTGCCACCAGAACTATAGAAAAACTAAAAAACCCATTAAGAATGACTACAACAGGACAAGAAATATATATTATGGAATTAGGAGCTACATATATACTTATTCAAATAGGTCAATATGAGTTAAAGATCAATATG
Organism: Lupinus angustifolius; assembly: GCF_001865875.1. Classification (NCBI taxonomy): domain Eukaryota; kingdom Viridiplantae; phylum Streptophyta; class Magnoliopsida; order Fabales; family Fabaceae; genus Lupinus; species Lupinus angustifolius. The sequence goes on from NC_032010.1 coordinate 14,551,002, forward strand.
TTATACCAATTTAATGAAAACACATGTGACATACTATTAGGATTGGATTTTTTTCAAAATTACATGCCATTAGAAATAAATACTAATGTATTAACGTTAACTACACCATGTAAACATAGGGCTTATGGCATAAGAATAACTAGGCCTTATAGAAGAAAGGATGAGAAATTCCAAAATAAACATAGTATAGAAGAAGTTCAGTTTTTACCAAATAAGAAGCCTATAGAGATAAAACAATACCTAGCATCTATATCTAGCATGAGAACCCAAAAGACAATAGAACATAGATTAGAAGACAACTATAGTTAAAACCCATTTGTTTATTGGGAAAAATCTAGGAATATAGCCAAAATTGAATTAACTGATTACAACAAAGAAATAAATTGTAAGCCTTATCCTTGAACAGAGAGAGACAAACAAGAATTTATAATGCACATAAATGAAATGAAAAAATATGGGCTAATAAGAGAAAGTAGATCAGAATATTCATCGTTGGCCATGATAGTAATAAAACATAGTGAAGAAAAAAGAGGGAAGTCAAGGTTAGTTATAAATTATACAAAGTTAAAAAGTTAGCTGTTAGAAATAGGTATCCCATACCTAAGATAGAATTATTGTTCAATCTAATAAGAGGGAATAAGATATTGATCAAATTTGATTGTAGATTAGGATTTTTCCAAATAAACTTAGAAGAAGAGAGTAAGAAATATACTGCTTTTAGTACATATGAAGGACTATATCCGTGAAATGTATTACCGATGGGACTTCATAATAATCCAAGTATATTCCAAGAATATGTTTCAAAATTAGTTTTACCATTAAGAGAATTTGCATTAACCTATATAAATGATATCTTAATATTCTCGGATAACAAGAGGTTCATGAGATCCATCTAAAAAAGTTTATGGATATGGTAGAACAAACAGGGATAGATACATTACCCCAAAAGTAGATTTTATTCTCTCATTTTTACACTAAATTTCCTATACAAACTAAGGTAGACTTTTATTTTCTCTTCTTCATCTTCTTCTCATACTTCATAGAAAGTTATGAGCTTTTATTATGTTGTTCATAAAGTAGATTTTATATTTTTTCTTTAAGTATTTTATGAAGGCATAACTAAATGGGATGATAATAAAATCATATGAACCTTTATGTAGTTTTTGACCTTTGTAAATATTGAAATTTCTTCCTTGTTCTTAGATGGAAAAACTATATCTTTGGACAAGGTTAGATGAGTTATTTGTTTTGAAATATTAAAAATTATTGTTAGTATTTGAATATATTTAAAGGTGATGATTTTAACATCAAAGGAACCTTTAATGTGTTTAGGAAAAAGTTTGTATTTTATTCTTGAAAGTTTATGATGTTGATGAGTTGTTGTTGAAAATATTTCATTTTTAGAAAGTATTATGTTTTAAAACTGGTTTAGCATATTTTACTCTTTGATTTCCAAGTTAAAATAATGATTTGGGATAAAAGATGATTTATTAAAGTCTTGACTTCATAAACTTAAAGTGTTATGAAGTTTTGGAAGGATATTAAAGTAGTAGAAAGTCTTACCCTAGGATTTATTTTTATGACTATGAAATTAACACTTACTAACCCTTGAGGTTTTTCCTAAAA
>NC_032010.1:14552727-14552997 GCF_001865875.1 Lupinus angustifolius
AGAATAACTAAAAGATGTTTAGTATAAAATACTAAACTAAGAGTCACTCTTTTTCATGACTATGAAATTAACACTAACTAACCGTTGAGGTTTTTTTTCCTAAAAAATTAGGAGTTGTTAAGATGTTCATGAAAATTTGTTTTAGTAGTTTACTTGAAATAAGGAGATTTACCTAAAAGTCTTGACTTTATAAACTTAAAGTGTTATGAAGTCTTAGATGGTAAAATGATTTAAAAATGTTGAATCTTAGTTAAGTGAACTTACTTTAAA
>NC_032010.1:14553097-14554750 GCF_001865875.1 Lupinus angustifolius
AGTTTTAGTAAAAATGTTTTATTTACAAAAAATAAGATTTATGAACTATCGGAAAAATGTAATGAAGTGAGAATACATGTTTAGAAAGGTTTTGTCTAAGGAAAGACTTGGTATTTAAGGGTGTCTTTACGACCCACCTCTCTTTCCTGGGAACTAGCCTGGTGTTTATCCACGGATTACGACATAATTCCGGTATAATTTTTTTTGAAAATCTTACTTGAAAAAATATTATTTGATTGTAAGACTTTCAATGACAAATGATGATTCAAGGATATTCAACCTTGAATCGGATGGACGAAAGCAATTAAATTCATTTTAAATCGCAAGTTTTATCTTCACGTAAAAAGTTATTTCGTAAGTATGATTATTATCGTCAGTTAACTAATTAATGCTATTTTGGCGTAATGAACATTTCGAGAGGAGATCGGATCAAGTAAGCTCACATGCAAACAAAGAACCTAGCGACCCGACACACTCAGGTGAAGGTGAGGGAGAATACATCGTGATATAGTGGTGTCTGAATATGACACCTGGATCTCCTAAACTATCTCAAAAGTTTGGAGTTATATTTGTGTATTAAGAAAACCCGTACTTAATCAAATATTTGTGTGCATGGATTTTGTACAGATACTTTTTTAAGTTGTATGTTTAGGATAGCTAAAAATATCAAGTATTGTGGAAGTTATCCATGAAGGAACACCATTCGAGAAACTAAAATGCATTAGGATCGACAACAGTGGAGAGTTTCGATCCGGTAGCCCAAACTCCCTCACAAGTTTGGAGTTGCCTTGGGTATTAAGAAAGCTTCTACTTAATCAATTGCATGTTTGTTTGGATTAAGTACAACAATATTTCTTATACCGATTTATGTTATGTTTATATATGCAAATACCATGTTTACTCTTGAATTATAATGTTTGAATGATTATTATGGGAATGATATATATGTGATAATTAATAAATTCAAGGTTTAAAAACATGTGATATAAATGAGAAATATTTTCCTTGAGAAAAGTAATTAAAATGATAATTAGGCTCTTCTCGCTTGAGCAAGACAGCTCTCGCTTAAGCGAGAAATGTCTAGAGAAAACGACTGTTTTAGCTCAGGGCGAGACAACTCTCGCTTGAGCCACAAATGCCTCAAAAATGGATGTGCTCTCGCTTGAGCAGACAACTCTCACTTGAGCTAGAGGGCTCCATACAGACATGACTTCTTTTTAAGTCGTCTGAACGATAACACTGATCTCGCTTGAGCGAGAAGTGTCTCGAGAAAACGAGTGTGGAAGAAGTATACCAAACTCTCAACCTATTAGTGGAAGAAGTACACCAAACCCGGTCCAGAACCAAGAAAGTACACCAAACTCTCAACCTATTAGTGGAAGAAGTGATCAAGTCAACAAAGCCCAGCAAGGAAATCAGGCCCATACATTGCACCATTTTTATAGAAGTAACCCAAGTTGGCCACGACCAAGAAGGGAACACTTGAGACATGTGGGAGTCCCATTTAATAAGTGGGGATTATCATACCCACATGTAGTCTAGGAATTATTTTCCTACCTTATTTGGAAGAACAATTACTATTTGCATTATACTTGAACTTATAGTTGTAATAAATTTCATTAAGAACCATGTAATCCAGGTACAAGCAAGGGA
>NC_032010.1:14554850-14555761 GCF_001865875.1 Lupinus angustifolius
GAATAAGAATCAAGGAGCAAGGCAAAACTTTCCTTAAAGATTCAAATCAAAATAAGAGCTCATCAAGACCTTCCTTATTCAAATTAAGCATGTGTTGGGTGTGATCATCATAGAGAATCCCTCTACTCACACGAGGCAAACCACAAGGAAACCAAAGAAGGCAAGTTGATTGTTTCCTTATTCACTCCAAAGCATTTAACTCAAATTGGAATCCATCAATACCTTCCTTATTCACAATTACTATGAGTGAACATAATCATCAAGGAGATATTCTACTTTTACACGAGGCACACCATAAAGGAAAGCCATGAAGACAAAATGATTGTTTCCTTATTCAATCCTCAACCGAATTTGGACAATTACTCCATGGAGAATCATTTTCAAATTCAAATTTCCACCTCAACCAAAAAGAGCACATGAAAATTAGATTAAGGGAAGCAATAAATACACCTTGCAATTCAAATTCCCTCCCAAACCGTAAACACATGGGGGAAAAGAGTTAAGAGAATATTCAATGTACTTTACTACTCTTTATGCACATAACTTGGCCGAAAATTCCTTGGCTATTTGTACTTGGCTTTGATATTGAATAAAATAACTGGAATTGTATTTGGAAAATAATCCATTGCTAGTTGAGTTTCTCCTAGTTTCTTAGTTAAACAAAGCCCCTTTCTTATCAAGGTTCTCTTCCTTGTGGCGAAATACATTAGGCTTATCAAGCAACCAAGCTTGTGGCGCCTTCATCTTCCTATCTAATCCATCTTCTTGTATCAACTTTAACCATAAACCATACACGAACAAAACAATACCTTCACATACAACCATCAACTAATACCCATACACAATTTCCTTAAACAATCCACAAATTCACCCATCCTTCATCCCAAAACCCACGGCCAAACACTCACCAC
>NC_032010.1:14555861-14557375 GCF_001865875.1 Lupinus angustifolius
AAAAAACCAATAAAAAATATAACAAGTTTCAAGGTGCAAAAATTCCATATTCTTCTCAAAGACTTACATTCAAGAACGATCAAAACAAAATTCCGAATCCTCTCAAATTATTCAGAGCTAGTCTTGTGTAAGTCAAAATTTAATTTCTTGTATCAAGTCAAAAACAAAACACACAAAACAATTTCCTACCTTGCCAAAACTGAAACCAAAAAGCAAAAATAAAAAGTGTCTACCCTTACATTTGCCTCAAAATATATCTTAGCCAAATACTTTATGTTTGTTAAGTCTGTGAGTTTGCCATATTGAAAGCAACTCTTGGTTAACTTGATTTTATCAAAAACCCAAGGAGAAATTGAGAGAAAGTGAGGGAGTGATACACACTAAACACATTGAGAGAAAAGAGTCAAGAAAGAAGTGAGAAAATGTCTAGTCCTTCAAGAGATGAGTCCGAGTCCCCCAGGATCACGGCCAATACGCAAGCAATTGATGCAATGAGTACACAATTTCGAGCACTCCAACAACAATTGGAGGAGATGCGAGTTCAACAAAATAGAAGGCAACACAATAGTGGTTCGAGTGATTCTGAACCAGAAAGGAGAAGGCGGCGGATGGAAAGGAGGAATGATGATGGTGGTCATAGGGAGAGGAGGATGGATGATCGAATGGATGGGGTCAAGATTAAAGTCCCTACCTTCATGGGGATGAATAATCCTGAAGCCTACCTAGAATGGGAGTTGAAAATGACCATAATTATTCTGATGTGAAAAAGGTCAAGGTGGCAGCCTTGGAATTCAAGGAGTATGCCATGGTGTGGTGGGACCAATTTCAGAAAGAGAGAAGGAGGTGTGGTGCTAAACCAATGGATTCTTGGGATGAGATGAAAATTGTGATGAGAAAGAGGTTTGTTCCGGCATCCTATCAAAGGGATATCCATAACAAACTTCAAAGATTGACCCAAGGAAACAAATCAGTGGATGAGTACTACAAGGAGATGGAGTTAGCTCTTTTGAGGTCCAATTTTCATGAGGACCGTGAAGCCACTATGGCACGGTTTCTTCATGGATTGAACCAGGAGATTCAGGATGTAGTAGAGTTACAACCATATGTGGAGTTAGAGGATCTGATCCAACAAGCCATGAAGGTAGAGCAACAACTACGGAGGAGGAAAACCATATACTCTTCCAACACAAAATCCCAATCTTCAGGGTGGAAGGACAAGCCCAAGAAGGAGGGGCCCATTCCAAAGGAGGCCGTGAGCTCTTCCCAAGGGAAGAATCCCGTGGAAAACACCACTAGGAGCAGGGAGGTCAAGTGTTTCAAATGTCTTGGGCATGGCCATATAGCGTCACAATGCCCAACCAGGAGGACAATGGTAATGAAAAATGGAGTGGTGGAGTCTCAGTCAGAGGCTTCAAGTACAAAAGAAAGTGAATAGGATGCTGATGTTCCAAAAGGAGATCTTCTCATGGTGCGAAGGCTCTTAGGGAGCCAAGTTAGGGAGGATGAGGAGAGTC
>NC_032010.1:14557475-14559572 GCF_001865875.1 Lupinus angustifolius
ATTATTGATGGAGGCAGCTGTGCCAATATGGTGAGCACTAGGTTGGTTTCTAAACTCAACCTTGTGACGAGGACCCACCCAACCCCTTATCGACTACAATGGTTAAGTGAGGTTGGAGAGATGATAGTCAACCAACAGGCGGAGGTTCCCTTCTCTATAGGGAAATATGAGGATTCCATACTATGTGATGTGGTAGTGATGGAGGCCAGCCACATGCTGCTTGGCAGGCCTTGGCAATATGATAGGAGAGCCATCCATGATGGGTTCTCTAACAAATATACATTTATACATTGTAATAAAATAATGGTATTATCACCCTTGTCCCCAAGGCAAGTTGGTGAAGATAAAAGAAAATTAAAGGAAAAAATGGATCGAGAAAAAAAAAGAAAAAGAAAAAAAAGAGAAACGATCCCCACAACAAAAGTGAAAATGAAAAAAATTAAAAAAAAACGAAAAACAAAATTAAAAGAAAAAAAGTTTGATGGCTTCCAAAGGGGAAGTAAATGGTGCTTTAACATTTAGGAAACCCCTTTACCTACTCATTGGTCAATATTTCTGTTTAAGTACTAACTCTGATATTGTTGTACCTGATTATGTAAAAAGTTTTCTGCAGGAATTTGAGGATATATTTCCTCAAGAGGTTCCACGTGGCCTCCCACCTTTAAGGGGAATTGAGCATCATATTGATCTCATTCCCGGAGCAATTGAGCATCATATTGATCTCATTCCCAGAGCATCTTTGCCCAATACACCTGCCTATCGGAGCAACCCTCATGATACTCAAGAGATCCAACGACAAGTGGAGGAGTTGATGCAAAAGGGATGGGTTCAGGAAAGCATGAGCCCTTGTGTTGTCCTTGTCATCCTTGTACCCAAAAAGGATGGGTCCTAGGATTGTGTACTGACTGCAGGACAATTAACAATATCACGGTAAAGTATCATCATCCTATCCCTAGATTAGATGATTTACTTGATGAATTGTATGGTGCTTGTATATTGACTAAAATTGATTTAAAAAGTGGGTACCAACAGATTCGCATTAGGGAAGGGGATGAATGGAAAACTGCTTTTAAAACTAAATTTGGGTTGTATGAGTGGTTAATTATGCCTTTTGGGTTAACTAATGCACCCAACACATTTATGAGGTTAATGAACCATGCTTTAAAAGAACTTTTGGGAAAATTTGTGGTAGTATATTTTGAAGACATAGTAATATACAATAAAAATTTAAATGAACACTTTGAACATATTAGACATGTCTTGCTCGTGTTAAGAAGAGAAAAACTGTATGCTAATATTGAGAAATCTTCTTTCTGTGTGGACCATGTGATATTCTTGGGCTTTCTGATTAATGCCCAAGGGGTCCATGTTGATAAAGAAAAGATTAAGGCCATCCAGGATTGGCCCACCCCCAAAACTGTAACTGATGTTAGGAACTTCCATGGCTTGGATAGCTTCTACCGATGCTTTGTTAGGGACCTTAGTACCCTAGCTGCACCTCGTAACGAGGTCGTGAAAAATAATGTCTGCTTTAAATGGGGTGAGAAACAAGACGAAGCCTTTAAGAGGCTTAAAGAGAAACTAACCAATGCACCCATTCTTGTTTTGCCTAAATTTTCAAAATCTTTTGAAATAGAATGTGATGCATCTAATGTGGGAATTGGAGCTGTGTTAACGCAGGAAGGACACCTAGTAGCTTATTTCAGTGAGCAACTAGGTGGCCCAATGTTGAATTATTCCACCTATGACAAGGAATTGTATGCCTTGGTAAGGGCACTACAAACTTGCGTAAGGGCATTACAAACTTGGCAGCATTACCTCCTACCCAAGGAGTTTGTTATACATAGTGACCATGAGTCACTAAAATATTTGAAAGGGCAAGGTAAGTTAAATAAAAGACATGCTAAGTGGGTTGAATTCCTAGAGCAATTCCCTTATGTCATAAAACATAAGAAGGGAAAAGCCAATACTGTGGCCGATGCTCTATCAAGAAGGCATACTTTGCTTTCTACTCTTGAAACAAAACTATTGGGATTTGAATTAATCAAAGATTTGTATGTCAATGATAATGAATTTGCTAATATATATAATAAATGT
>NC_032010.1:14559672-14560867 GCF_001865875.1 Lupinus angustifolius
AAGGAATCTCATGAAGGGGGCCTAATGGGCCACTTTGGGGTTTAAAACACCCTAGATATGTTACAAGAACACTTCTATTGGCCTCACATGAGGCGAGATGTGCAAAGGCATTGTTTGCAAGCTGGCCAAATCTAAAAGCATGCCCCATGGGCTTTATACTCCATTGCCCATACCTGATTATCCTTGGGTAGACTTATCCATGGACTTTATGGTTGCTTTACCACGATCTAAAAATGGAAAAGATTCAATTTTTGTTGTAGTAGATCGTTTTTCAAAAATGGCTCATTTTATACCTTGTAAAAAAATTGATGATGCAACTCATATTGCTGACTTGTTCTTTAAGGAAGTGGTAAGACTAAATGGTCTACCACGAAGTATTCTAAGTAACAGGGACACCAAGTTCCTCAGTAACTTCTGGAGGACTTTGTGGGGGAAGCTTGGGACTAAATTCCTATTTTCCACCACGTGTCATCCCCAAACAGATGGCCAAGTTGTTAATAGAACTTTATCTACCCTTTTGAGGGCAATAATTAAAAAATTTATAAAGAGCTGGGAAGAGTGTCTGCCCCGCGTTGAATTTGCTTACAACAGGGCCACTCATAGTACCACGAAATTGTCTCCATTCGAGATAGTTTATGGGTTCCAACCACTAACCCCCTTGATTTATTACTTGTACCTAACTCAACTATGTTGAAGCATAAGGATGGTAAGTCCAAAGCGGACTATGTGAAAAGGCTACATGAGCGGGTCAAAGCCCAAATAGAGCACAAAACAGAAGGTTATGCTAAACAAGCAAACAAGGGGCGAAGGGAGGAGATCTTTGAACCCGGAGACCTAGTCTGGGTTTACATGAGGAAGGAAAGGTTTCCTGCACAATGGAAATCCAAACTCCAAGCTAGAGGAGATGGCCCATTTTGTGTACTAGAGAGAATCAACAACAATGCATACAAACTAGACCTTCCAGGTGAGTACGGAAACATTAGTGCCAAATTTAATGTTGCTGACCTTTCTCTTTTAGATGCAGGTGATGAAGACTTTGATTCAAGGACGAATTCATTCCAAGAAGGAGGGGATGATATGAATCCACCAAGGCCCATCAATAAGGAAGAGCTAAGTGGGCTAGGAGGGCCCATGACCCGGTCCAGAACCAAGAAAGCACACCAAACTCTCAACCTATTAGTGGAAGAAGTGATCA
>NC_032010.1:14560967-14580177 GCF_001865875.1 Lupinus angustifolius
GCTAGTTTAGTTTCTCCTAGTTTCTTGGTTAAACCAAGGCCCTTTCGTATCAAGGTTCTCTTCCTTGTGGCGAAATACATTAGGCTTATCAAGCAACCAAGCTTGTGGCTCCTGCATCTTCCTATCTAATCCATCTTCTTCTATCAACTTTAACCATAAACCATACACGACCAAAACAATCCCTTAACATACAACCATAAAAAAATACCCATACACAATTTCCTTAAACAATCCACAAATTCACCCATCCTTCATCCCAAAACCCACGGCCAAACACTCACCACAAACAAACAAAAAACCACATAATCATATCCCACGACCAAACAAAAAATCCAAAACAAAAAACCAATAAAAAATATAACAAGTTTCAAGGTGCAAAAATTCCATATTCTTCTCAAAGACTTACATTCAAGAACGAATAAAACCAAATTCCGAATCCTCTCAAATGGATTCGCATCAAAGGAATTGCTTTGTTAAAGGCGAGGACCCGTTTTGGGCATTTTTTGCGCTAGAGCGGCCGTATTTCGCCCGGGAACGTACCAGACAGGTATGTTGACCAATTTTTGATGGATTTGTCGCTTGAGCGACAGTCCCTCACTTGGGCAAGTATCAGGAAGAAAATTGAGTCTGTTTTGATGAGTTCGTCGCTTGAGCGACAGTTTCTCGCTTAAGTGAGAGACATACAATATTTTTTATTGTTTCTGATTGTTTGATTGCTTAGGCAATAGCCCCAGATTGGGTGTGAAGTGTATTTACACTTGGGAAAGACCATTACTCAGATGATTGAGTCTGGTGCCAAAAATTGACAAACTTATACAAGTATCTTTGTTCTTGCACCTATTTAGGGCAAGGTTTCCGATTGTGATGTCTTGATTAAGGAAATGCCCAAAAAGGATTACATGATACCTTGTAGCGAGGTCGTCTAACTGTAAGAGGCTTGGCCATGTGGTCGTCCAGGAAATTCAGCGATGGTTCGTAGTGGTAAGGATGTTATTCCTCTTTTATGTGATGACGTAAGATCGGGTCCCATATGAAGCATTCCTTTAGGAGATGTCTTAGGTTGGGCTTATCATATAAAATAATGATGAAAAGATTTAATCAGCTAACCTCGGTTAGTATGCATACTCATTATGGATAATGAACTAGTGGAGAGGAAATTTACTAGAGACGAATGAGCCCCGAGATTTTGAGAGGGACAACGATGGCGGTGGTTAATCAGCAAATTCTTGAGGGTGAGTCTAGGTGAGACGAGTCCCTTGCATTCCTGGATAAGGTAATTTGTTGGACCGGACGTTCTCATAGCGCAAACTAGACGATCTCTGACAATCCTTCTTTGCAGTCTGGATCAATGAGAAGGATGCCCAGAAAGTGTTTGATACGACACCGTCCTGAAATGGACAGTTCTTCAGAACAAATCGATCATATATCCTTGCGAGGAATAATTTTGGTGCGTTCAAATCGGCTTGTTATGGGACTTGTACTCTTGGTTATTTCCGAATTGTATATTGGGAGGATATTGGTGAAAGGATGGATGAAACAAGCATAACATTCATACGTTCAGATTGTGGACTTTGATCCTCATAATATGAGATTATAACATCATTCATCATTGTGTATTTTTATATCTGATGTATATATTGTGTTTATTATGCATGTCTGTCTAGATGTGAAATTCCGTGTAATTCCACGCCGTCAATGAGTAATATTCATTAGATGTCTTACTCCCTCTTCTTTCTATTTGTCTTCTATTCGCGTTTTGTTCAGATGGGTTATTCTACGAGGATTCAGAGTTACCGCTTCTCGATGTCCCAGGAGGGGGCAGGGAGGATTGAGGGAGATCGGTACACCTACATAAGCCCTTGTGACTTAGATCTGTGTAGGGTACTTTTTGATGTGTTGGATGTCTCAGCCTTTTGTGTAATTTCAGTTTGGGCGAATACTTCTTTCGCCTTGTATTTCGTACATATATTTTCCGTTATTAAATGAAGTATGATTCAAAGTTATATTGAGTTATATTTTTTAGTGGTGTTTTTGATTTTCCGCAATGTATATTGCTTAAAGTGATGTTCCGAAAATGAAACGAATATAAGGAAATAAATTTTATATGGCATCATTATTAAAAAAAATACCAATTTTTGAGCAAGCTTTTTGGAGTAATTTTCGGGGCGTTACAAATGCATCAGAGAATTATTGGGGAGCGGATTTGTACCATGAGAATGAAGAAAAGAAGAAGTAATAACAATATATTATAGTGAAAATTTTAATGAAAGTCACAGCAAATGCCACTCCACTTGGAAGGAGTTTTTAGCAATAATTAAGGCTCTAGAAAAATTGGAGTTGTTTATAGTAAATACCAAGTTTTTAATTAGGACAAATAATACTCAAGTAAAATAGTGGTTAGATAAAGGTATAAAAACTATTAGATTGACGAATAAAATGATGATTAAGTGGCAAAGTGATTTGGCTCACTATGATTGTGAAATGAAATATATAAAAGGAAAAAAAAAACAATTTAGTAGTGTTGAAAGAATTTTTTAGCGTGAGATAGGCAAGTTTCTGATCGATTTATTTAGTTAGTGGTTTATTCTTTGCTCGCCGTCTTGGCTTTGTTGGGAAGAATTCCCAACGCCGACATAATGGTTTCAAGAATATTTTATTTGCTAAAAAACATGACTTTATTGAATTATTAACAACTTCGTACCATCTCGGTTTTGTGGAATAAATTCCAACATCGGTTTAATGGTATGAATTTAGAAAATTAACACAAGTGATAACGAGTGATATTTATTTCCATTCTCGTTTATTAACCGAACTACTTCCTTATGGAAGGTTGGTAAAGAATACATGATTAAAGCAATAAATTGTTAGTTGCAGAATTTAAATGACAGAAAGTAAATGTTAGTTGCGAAAATGTAAATGACTGAAAATAAAGATTAGTAGTTAGATCACTCATTATGACTGTGTATTTTTCCTTTTCACAAAGATACAATTGATGAATTAAATTGCACATCGATTCAAGTTTTCTTTCTTTGTCAACAAATAAAATTTATTTGATAACACTTTACTATTTTACATTTGTATCTCTTTCAAGATTCAGTTGTAGTATAGTATAGGGTTATGTCGAACCACAAGGAATTGCCTCATAAAATTTCCCCTAGTCCCCCGGTGAGAAAAAGTTATTTTCAAACCTTGCGAAATACACTGATCAATAAAAAAATATCACTCGACGAAATAAGTTCTCACACCTTATTTCATGCTCCGTAAACATGGATTAGCCTTGATTACAAGTTGCTTAAAATGGATGCTTTGATTTGGCAAATGAACTAAGGTGTATTCCTACTTTTTAGTTCATTTGTCAAGACTATAAAAAGAAGCATTTTGGATCTTGAAATCAAGTTTTAGGTGATCAAGCTAAAACCACATTAAGCACTTTCTAAGGAATTGAAATTACCAAAAGTAATAACTTGAATGTATTGAAATCAAAATATGATACAAATGAAGAGAAGAAATAACCTTACACCATAATCCAAATCAATATGCAGGTGCATGAGCCATCTATCCAAGGATGAGATGCTTTTGATTCCAAATAAGGTTATAAAATCATGTTTTGGCACCTCATTTGCCAAATCCATTCCCTTTGAATTTCTATGAAATACAAACCTAAGAACAATCTAAGAACACCCTAAAAAGATTAAAAAAAACAGAGAACCGAAATGGGAAGAAGAGAGGAATTTATAAAGTATTTACAATGTATGTGCAATGTGTTTAAGTGAAGGAATGGGTGTGCCTTTTATAGGCAAAGTGCAGGTCGCTTAGCCCCCCTTTCTAGCCGCTTAGCTCCATGTCTTGCACACCCAAGCTGGTGTGTCAGCAGCTTGTGCCATCTTGGCCAGCTAGCTTGGACAACCTATTGTGGGCTAGGCTACATGCGTGGTGACACCTCCTACTTGCTTGTCTCATGCATGAGGTTATAAACTTGGTCCAGAAGTTAGCTTTGGCTGGTTGCTTGGCTTGTGTCATCATTAATGAAATAGCCATTCTTCTAGGCCAAGCAACCATTTATTTGGTGGGCTAGGCGCCTAGCTGACCTAGTTCCGCACTCACCTGCCTACTTGAGTAGTTTGGCTGACCTGCTCCCATGCTTAGCTGCTTGCTTGAGTAGCTTAGTTGATCGGGTACCACGCTCAGTTGCATGCTTGAGCAGCCTGGCTGACCTGGTCCACGCTCAGCTGCCTGCTTGAGCAGCTTGGCTGACTGGCCTAGTGCTTGGCTGGACAACTTTGTGCATGGTTGGACAGCTTTGTGAGCAGTTTTTGTTTGACTTTAATTTCTTCCAACCAAGACCAAGTTGCTTAGTCATTCTTAAGTTTAAGCATGCACCTTACCATGCTTAGTTTTAAGCACACATGTGTCATGTACTTTGCATTGATTTCTTCAAGGTCAAGCAAGATTTCTTTCTTCAAGCCTAAGCAATCTTTTTTGTCCAATTTCCTAAGAAACTCAAAGAAAACTTGGACAAGAGGTTATCAAAATTTATATTATATAAACACACAAAATTTATATAAAAGTGTTGAATTAAGTTGGTTTTCACATTTTTGCATAGGATAAGTACCATGAAAAGTGTATGAAAATTAGGTATTTTGGCACTTATCAAGTTGTAGATTATTGGAGTAGAATAGGAGAAAATTATTAACGATTTTGTTATAGATGGCATAAAATCTTACTATTGAGAATTTTACTATGCAAAATACAAATATCTAAGGAGCTACAGGAGGAACAGAATACAAATATCTAAGAAGACTCAGTAATATGGAGATGAATCTCCAATTAGTCCATAGGTTGATAGTAAACTAAATTTGAACAGTTGAATGAGATGCAACAATCATAAAAGAATCGAGCAACTGCCAAATCAGCCTTATGAATAACATCCTTACCTGAAAAGCCCATTCTGATTGAAGGTTGAGCTCCTAGCGTACTTCTTGGAGAAAAGCCCAAAGTTTTTGTCTTACCCTTGGCTTTAGTTGGTATTGGTGGATTCATATTTCCTTCATGTTTATAACATTTTCCTCATCTAAATCTTCTTCCCTTCAAATTTGATTAGTTCCTCGTTTTCTACTACCACTAACTTGATTCAAGTGTTCCGTTAATTGATCTTTAACTTCAAAAGGGATTGAAAGATAAGGTAGAACATCTCCCTTTTCTTCAGCAAGATATTGTTTAATTCGATGTATTCCTCCACCTTTGTAACACTTTGAATAATACAAACATTTTATACTTTTCTTTCCATCAACATCTTGCACTAATTGGCAATGGTCCCATGTTGGGTCAGATTTTGCTCTAACAGATTGAGTAGTAAAAGTTACTTTCTGAGTTGTATTTGGAGAACTTAAAGATGATGTCATATCTAAAATCATAACCATTTACCAAATTAACATAAACAATACTAGTACGGAGAGATGAATAAAATATTAATACAATGTAAAAAGTGATTATTATTATTAAACAATACATAGAAATTAGAATAGCAATTACTACTGCAAAAGATTAGTGAAAATTAACATAAGTAAGTTTGCTACTGCAAAAGAAAAGAATCTTGCATAATGATTGAACTTAGCCAAAATTGTAGTAATAGACTAATAGGTTATTAAGTTATGACCCATTACAGCAATGACTGAAGTGAAACTACAAGGTGCAAATAGAGAGTAAGCAATCACTTTCAATAAAATTGTTTGGGGTGAGTGCATTTGAAACAAACACTAGACAAATTATAGTAATAGGTTATTAGAACAAACATTGGACAGATTGTAGTAATTGGTTACCAACAAAAACACTGGACAAATTGAACATTATTATTTGGGATGGGTGCTTTAGAGATGATTCCTACATGATTTCTACCAAATTCTTAACAAATACATTGTTCAATGACCCTTGAATCATATGTTTAAGAAGAAATACTAACAACAAACTTTCATATAAATACTTTCAAGATAGAACAATGTATCCTTGCCATTAATAGATTTTCAATTTTTCATAACATAAAAGATGGAACAATTGAAAAAATGTGGTGTGTAAGTGTGTTTACTTGAAGAAGTAAAAAAACCTACCGGAAGTTGAAAGAGAGACGACGTTGACCAAGAAGGAGGATCACGGTGACAGTGACGGTGACTGTGAAGGAGGTTTCTTCAATTCACAGGTGGCGGCTAGGTTATTTAACTACTGCAAGAAGAATTGTTGTGCATTGTGCAATCACGTTTTTCCTGCATTGTGTTTTTATTTTATTTTTTAATTTCTTCTAGCCGACCGGTTTAACCAACTGGTTTATTCCAGTTTTACCCGGTCTAACCCGGTTGCACCGGTTTTTCCACGGCCCAAAACAGCTTGGAAAGGGTTCGTGGTTTTTAGGGTGTACGTGACCGTCTATTTAAGCGGGTGACGGTTGGACCGGTAGGACCGTCCGGTCCGGTCTGGTCCCAATAACCCTGATTGCAACTATTGCAAAATTAACGACCTCATTTAGTGAGAGTATTGAAAACACTACACTATTTCTATCAGATATCATATCACAACTGCCCAACCAAAACAAATCAACAAAAGAAGTAGCTACCCAGAATGATTTTAAGGAGTCCACATAACCACAACAATTATTAACTCCCAGCAAAATAATACCATTAGCTGAAATAGTAAAAACCCAACAAAGAGAAAAAGAAATAATATTTATCTCAAGTACTACTTTAACAGCAAGGAACTATACGACTATTTGACACTATTATTAAGAAAATTAAATTGTCTCGGACTTCGAACGCCAACTATTAAATATATCTCCCATTATGCCTTTAACAAAGCAATTATTTATCCTGGAACAAGTCCGGAGCTAGTATAAAAATTATTTTGTTATGGATTAATCCAAACTATCTATCCCTCAAATGATATGTATGAATTATCACTATTGCCAAAGTCAGTCTAGGAAGCAGCAAAATATTATTTCAATATTGTAACTCAAAATAAAGTATATGTCAGATGTTATTCTACTATAGCAGTAGTAACCCTAGATAAATTTTATCCCCCAATAAATCTTATCAGATTTGGGACTACAGCTGCCCCATTCAAATATGAGCAAGAAACAAAGTTATTTATTGAAGACCGTGATGATTTTGAATACGAGCTCCATACCATCAAATTTCACAAATTAGAAATAATTTTCAAAGAAATACTGAGAACTTTGAAAGACAACAAAGAAGAGCAATGAGTCTATTTCATATCTACTCAGTAGGATGAAGATCTAGAGGAGCCCCAAAATTCAACTGGTACAATAAAATTCGAACAAATATGATCGATTTACCACGAAGGACAAAAACATTAGCATTCCAACTATTGTCTGAATATCTAGAGCACATGTGCCCAATATGAGAAGAAAGAGAAAACACTATTGACTATGAAGAACCATCAACCAATATCAACATTCTCGAGTAAAGCATCTTCTAGCATAAATAATTATGAAACATGACAAAGAACTATGACCAAAAGACTGCAAAGGCTCATGAAGGCCTGAAAAGGTGAACAGTAAATTCTGAAAAGTCTGAAAGATTCCCACTAAGATAGGTAAACAAGAAGTGACACCACATGCAGAGTCACATGAGAAGAGCTAACTAGGGTCGAGGAAATTAAAACTATGGGTGTAGAATAAATCAGGGGTGGTTTTCCATCCACTATATAAACATGTACTATTCCCTTTGTAAGACACATCTATCTGAATCAAAGAAATCTTTCTTAGTAATATTGAATGCTTTCTCTCCTTTCTTGCTATTTTCTTAAGTGTTCTATATAGTTTTCTTATACACTAGCAAAGAACATGTAGAGTGTTTTATATAGCTTCTCCCACATCCATCACCAACAACTACAGGATTGCGATTAAGGAATGATGAAGTAAACCGTTCTGGAAATTTAAAAGGGTAGTATTATCTAAATCCTCATTGTGATGGTCTCATTATTGTGTTTAACTGGTAGCTAAACTAATATGCTAAAAGAATAAATAAAACATATAAGTAAAACATATATATTACATAAGAATGGCGAGTTACACCTCTAGTAGGAAATGAAGGGAGGTTGTGCTGTAATAGACTAAAGGAAGAAGGTTTGTGCACCATTTTATGAGCTTTTTCACTAGAAAAAGACCTCAACATGAAAGAGGGCAGAGTTTCTTCTAAGACCTCGTCTATATATGATCGATACCTCGACTTAAGTAAGATGTGTGCTTTATTCATGATCCAAGAAACATTGTATGTTGGTTTATGAACTGGTTCGTCCTAGTTATGGCATTAGAGTGATAGGGGAGGATGATAGTATGAACCTTTTAAATTCCTGCTTTTCCTAGATTTTATTACAACCGTTGTTGTTAGCATTCTCTTTTATTTAAATTCTCTATTGTTAATATTTCCCTTGTTTTAAAAAGTAAAAAAAAAATAGTTTTTTCTTAAAATTCTAGTTTTTAATATGGATGTATTAACCAGAATAGAACCAAGAACATATTCACTAGACTCTAAGGATGTACTAAAATATTCATTTATACTAGTGGTAGAAGATGATCTATGTATGCTAACACCCTTTATTGTTGGAGGCGATGGTGCTGCAACTTTTAACCAACTAAATTATACAAAAATGTACCTTCTAAAACAATTGGGATGTCTAGTAGAATCCAACAATGTAGAAGAAACTAAGAAATACATCATAGAAGGATTATATGATAGGATCCTAGAGGAAGCTAAGAAGATAATAGAATAAGAAGATTATAGTAGTAGAAAGGAAAGACTACAAGAATTAGCAAAATCCCTATAGCAAAACATATATGAAACCTAAAGAGATATTAAGTACTTATTTAAAGAAATAAAATTCATCAAAAATAATATAATCAGAATTTTGGAGGTATTAGAAGTAAAAAACATAGTAGAACTAGTTACTCAAGATCCCCAAATTAATATGATGAAGATTTTAGAAAAGGAAATAGGTAGCAGTATGATTATTACATAGCAAGAGATTACATCACAACAATTAAATGAGGTAACTATAGATACCAGATTAAAAGTAAAACAAATATATAAAGGTCGGAAAGTCAAAAATAATATTTTATTGACTATATATGAACAAATTAAGAAAATATAGGAAAAAAGATTAGAAGAATAAATAGAAGAGTTAGACAATAAGTCAGGAAGTATATTAGCAGAGCAAGTAAGCCTATTAGGAACAAAGATTGACGAGTTTTTAAGAAAATTATTAGTTCCAAGAGAGAAAGAAAAAAGGAGATTACAAATAAACATGATGAATGCTATTGAATTAGACGAAGATAACATAGATGATATAGAGAGGATAATGGAAGAAGAAGAGTTAGAAAATTTAGAAGAAATAATGAAAAACATGACATATATACAGATGCACCACACTAATATGGAGAGTACGTCCAATAGTATACTAGAAATAACAAGAGAGGAAGAAATGGAAAAAGAAGAGTTAAGACATGAAGAACCAATGAGAGATGAGCCCAAAAAAGATGAAGATAGATTCCACGTAGTCTATACAAAACCAAATAGATCAAAATTTGCACCTATTAATGTTATATATATATATATATATATATATATATATTATATATAAAGTTAACAAATATATATGTAATATATATATATATATATTTATGTTACTTTTTTGACAAGATTATTTATATGTTTGTGAGTGACAAGATTATTTATATGTATGTGACATTATATATATTGTATGAAATAAGTTTTATTTTTATTTTCTGTTCCAAGTTATAAATCAAAACAGAATGCAGAACATAGTGCCACATAACGCAATATTCAATATAATAGAAATGTAATGCAGAATAGCAATAGATATAAGATTATGTTTCTGTTTTCTTTAGTGGTTAATAATGCAGCGGAAATAAAAATTATATTTGAGTTATCTAAACTTTCAAGAACATATTATAAAATATCATTCAGAATCAAACCCAAATTAATAGAAAACTATAAGTCCTTAAACACAATGCTCTAAGTAAATAAATCTTAAAAAATCATAGTTTTTACATAATATATAAGAATAAATATAGATTACCGACCTTTATCCATGGCTACAACAAGGAAATAATATATCCCTTCATTTTACAAGAGACATTTCCTACAATAACAACCACAAGCAACCTCAATTCTGAACTCTCTAAGGACATAATGAGGAGAATGAGAAGGAAATGTGTAATATTGATATTATTTATTAATCTTGTTATTGAGAATAAAATCTTTTAAAAGTTATGCCACGTAACATTGATATGATTTATTAATCTTATTATTGTATAAATTACCAAATTTTATTGTGTATTTTTATTATCTTAAATTTTTGACAAAAAGGTTTTCCTTTTATAAATATTTCTTTAAAAAATATTTTAAAGTTCGGACACAATGTCTAATGTTTAAGCATATACTTTTAAACTTTAGAGATCCATTTAAAAACTATAAAATAGTTTGAGGTCGATGAATTAATTTAAGAAAAATACAAATGAGAATATATCCCAGGAATTTTTTTAATTATGAATCTTTTGTTATAGAGTTTTGGGAGTTTCTTTTGCACCAAGCTGTCATTTTTTAGTAAAATTTCAAAAGTACCCTTTTCTCAATTAATGTTATTTCTTCTTGCTGGAATCATACCCTAATTTTTCACCATACTCATTTTGTCAAGCCACTCGGTATAATTTTACAATTTTCATCACACTCATTCTTCTCACCAACCTGATATGAATAAATGGGGTTAGTTAGTTAGAAAAGTTTGTAATATGGTTGGTAGTTAGAATTTACAGGAAAGTTGTAAATTGGTTGATAGTTAGAATTGGCGGGAAAGTTAGTTAATGTTAGTTGTAGATGATTAGTGGTTATAAGGCAGAAATGATGACTGTAAGAACTACTCTTGATGAATATACATTTTCTCAATAACGAAATCATCTTTGTATTCCTCTTTCTACCTCAATTTCTCTCTTCTACCTCTCTTTCTTATCATTGGTATATAGAGCTTTTTAATCCTGGCCATGGCAAAAGCAACACGAATTCAGTGTGTTGTGCAAGAAGTAGAAGAAAGGATCATGGCAGGAATTGATCCATGTGTGGATCCACAATTGCGTGAGATGGAGCAACAAATGGAGATTCAATTCGCGGGATTTTAGGAAGCAATGTGTGGTTTAGGATTACAAATCACATATTTGGGAGTTAATCGAAGAACCATAGGCGTTAATGAAGGTGATCATTGTGCCCCTACTCGTCTTACACTTTTAGATTTTCCAAGTTTTTGCAAAGATCATATTGGTTCATGGATAGCCAATTGTGAGCGATTTTTCACCCTTGATAGAACTCCAGAAGGAGAAAAAGTGAAGATTTCTAGTATAGCATTGGATGAAGGGTCAATTCGATGGTTCCAGTATTGGGAGCAAGGAAATGCAGGTCAACTCTCTTGGCTGCAATTTTTGGAAGCTTTGAAGGTACGATTTGAGTTGGAATGTGATTCACCCCTATAAGAGCTCAAACGGTTGACCTAGGAAGGAAGTTTGGAGGAGTATCAAGAGCCATTTGACAAGTTGGCTTACCATATAGAGCTAACATAGCCTCAGAAATTGCAATGTTATCTTGGAGGCCACTCGTATTACAAGGTTGCAGGAAAGAAGCATTATGTTGCTGTAGAAACGAGCACAAAACTCTACCAATTCGGTGCTTTGGAAAAACAAAAAAGGAGGAACCCCTGCTTTTGACAAGAAGGATACAAATTAAGAAAAGAAAATTGCACAAGAAGGGGTACAAAAGGGCATCTTGGGAAAACCAAGCTATACCTTTCAGAAGAAGCTAACCCCTAGGGAGATGGATGAACATAGAGTCAAGAATTTATGCTTCTTCTGTCATGAGAAGTATTCACCTAATCATGATTGTCCTCAGATAAAGAAATTGCAAGTTTTCTTAATGGAAGTGGAGGAGGAGGATAAATTGAGGATACTTGATGGGGTGGAGGACTTGGCACTCCTTGAGATTGCAGAAGGTGCTCACAAGGTGTCTCTAAATACCATCCAAGGGGATTCATTATATCCAATGATGAGGATTACATGTTGGTTTGGCAAGAATTAGATTTTTGTCCTTATAGATACAAGTAACACACATAATTTTGTCAATCAAAGGTTTTGTCAAGAGGGTCTTGGTCAATTGCAAAATCTTGAATCTATTCAGGTAACTGTAGCTGATGGTGGAATTAATTCAAGGCCAAGGCAGATATGAAGGCATCAAATGGAAAATGGAAGGGTATGAATTCTAAATCTCTGCTATTGTTATTCCTTTAGATAATTGTGATCCCATCTTAGGAATGCAGTGGTTGAGGCAATTTGGTATTATTTCTTGGGATTTTACAAACTTAATAATGGAGTTCTTTGTTGGCAAGACTAAGGTTCATCTAGTAGCTGATAAGGTGAAAAATAGTTAGGTAGTGCCTACTGCAAGACTGAATAAACTTCTTGTAGAGGAAAAGATTGCTTAATGCTACAATTGTTAGCATATTCTAATAACTTGGTTTGTTTCTTTGTGCTAACTAAATGGAAGGAAACTATTAGTATGAGGAGGTTAAGAAAGGCTTGTTGGCAGAATATCAGGATGTGTTTGAAGAACCAAAGCAGCTACCACCCTTTAGGGACTTGCATGACCATCGCATTGTCTTGAATGAAGGATCCAATCCCACAAGCTTGAGGCCTTATAGATACCCTCCCGCCTAGAAAGATATTATAGACAAGATGGTGAAGGAGTTATTGGATTCAGGTGTGATACAACCTAGTTCTTCACCCTTTGCCTCTCTAGTGGTTCTAGTTAAAAAGAAGGATGGGAGTTGGAGAATGTGTGTGGACTATAGGAGACTTAATGACATGACTGTTAAAGCCAAATTCCCCATTCCTTTAGTGGAGGACTTGTTTGATGAGCTAGGTAAGGCTAAGGTGTTCTCTAAGCTAGATCTTAGATCTAGATACCATAAGATCAGGATGAGACTTGAGGATGTTGAGAAGACTGCATTCCAAACTCATTCAGGACAATATGAATATGTGGTGATGCCCTTTGGGTTATCTAATGCTCCAGCTACTTTTCAAGGCACCATGAATGCTATATTTACTAAACTCTTTAGGAAATGTGTGTTAATATTTTTTTATGATATCATTGTCTATAGCCCATCTCATATAGACCACTTGATGAATTTGAGGCAGGTTCTTTCTATCTTGAGAAACAATCACTTCTTTGCTAAGAAAAGCAAGTGTGCTTTCTTCACCCTTAGAATTGAGTACCTTGGGCATTTTATCACAACAAAAGGTTTCTCTACTGATCCAGCAAAGATTCAGGCTATGCAAGATTGGCCTTCTCCCCATAATGTTAAGCAATTGAGGGGCTTCTAGGGGTTAATAGGATACTATAGAAGGTTTATTAAAAATTATAGCATCCTTGCATATCCCCTTACATATTTTCTTAGAAAAGATGCATTCTCATCGTCTGAAAGTGTTGATGTTGCTTTCTGTCAACTCAAGGCTGCTTTGGTTAATGCACCTGTATTGGCTATTCTAGATATGAGTCAACATTTTGTCATTGAAACTGATGCTTCAAACACTAGGATAGGAGTTGTACTTATGCAACTTAGGCATCCTGTTGCATTCATTAGCAAGGTATTGTCCCCCAAAAACAGGTTGTTATCTATTTATGCTAAGGAATTTCTTACTCTGGTTCATGCAGTGTTTAAATGCCACCAATATCTTTCAGCTTTTCCTTTCACTATCCTAACTGATCAACAAAGTTTAAAGTACCTTCTAGAGCAGAGGCTTTCAACACCAGCTCAAACAGGTGGGTTACTAAGTTGATGGGTTTATCCAATACCATTCAATACAAGAGGGGCCAGGAAAACATTGCTGTAGATGCACTATCTAGGGCCTTACATGGAGAATTATTGTAATTGACTATTTTAGGCATTTCTTTATAACTATGGGACCAATTTTTGCAGGCTACAAGGGTTGATGAGGCTTGGCCAAGCATAAAGACTAATCTTATGCATATTCCAACTCTGTAACCTAAGTTTAGGTTGGTGGATGGCCTAATATTCAAAGGACATAAGCTACTAGTTCCTTAGGATTCAATGGTCAAGGATTTAATCTTGCAATGGTTACACACATCTCATCAAGGAGGACATTCAGGAATTCGTGCTTCTATGCATAGGGTGAAATCTATGTTCTATTGGAAGAGTTTAAGTAAGTATGTAGCTTCCTTTATTCAGAAGTGTGAGACTTGTTTGAGATGCAAATATGACACTACAACCAACCCTGGTTTACTTCAACCCTTTCCTATTCCAAAGGGTGTATGGGTTAGCATTTCAATGGATTTTATTGAAAGCTTACCAAAGTCCAAGGGGAAGGATACTATATGGGTGATTATTGATAGATTGAGAAAGAATGCCCACTTTATTGCTTTATCTCATCCCTTTTCAGCTTCAGACTTGGATGAGATCTTCATCAAGGAGATATGTCGTCTGCATGGGGCCCCTGCTAACATAATCAGTGATAGAGATCCTCTGTTTACTAGCAAGTTATGGGCTACTTTTTTGCAGCAATTAGGAGTCACTTAGAGCATGTCCACTGCCTACCATCCCCAATCTAATGGTCAGAGTGAAGTCCTCAATCGTTGTTTGGAGCATTACTTGAGATCCATGACTTGGCAAAGGCCTAAGGAGTGGGATAATTGGTTGGCATTGGATGAATGGTGGTACTATAACACTTATCACACTGCAATTCTAATGACCCCTTATGAGGTGTTGTATGGGAAATCCCCACCTATTCACTTTCCATATTTTCCTCAAAGCACACTAGTTGAAGCAGTGGATCAAAGTTTTGTGGCTAGGGAGGCTATGGTCACTAAATTGAAGTATAACTTGGCATAAGCTCAAAAACGGATGAAGCACTTGGCTGATAATCACAAGACTGAACGAGTTTTCTAGGTAGGAGATTGGGTTTTATTGAAATTGCATCCGTATAGGCAACATTTAGTGTAGTTATGTGCTACTGAAAAGCTATCTCCTCATCATTGTGGCCCTTATCAGATTCTGCATCGTGTGGGTGAAGTGGCTTACACCTTGTGTTTGCCTCCTGATTGCAAGGTTCATCCTACATTTTACATCTATCTTTTGAAGGCTTGTGTGAACTCCTCTATTCCTTGTCGTATGTTGCCAGAGACATGGAACAATTTGGATGAAGTGTGAGTTTCATTTAGAATCCTTGATTGTCGTATGGCCAAGCTAAATCATAGAGTTGTCAATGAGGTGCTGGTTCAATGGGAATAGGAACCAGTTGAGGAAGCTACATGGAATTGCTGTATGATTTGAAGGTGAAATTTACAACATTTGGCATTGTTGCTACTCCTTGAGGACAAGGAGGAATTTAAGGGGAGGGATTTTATATGAATAAATGGGGTCAAGTAGTTAGTTAGAAAAGTTTGTAATATGGTTGGTAGTTAATAAACATACATGTGGATTTTTTTGACATAAACAGTTCCTGGATGTATTTCCAGATGAAAAACGTTGAATCTAGAAATACGTTTATAGCTAAACAAAAATATTAGTAAACATATTAACTACTCACTATGGTAGAAAGGATGACAAAATCGTGTCTTGTTTGGATGTATGGAGAGGATACCAATAAGAGATATGAGATCTTAGTAGGCGAATTAGGTAGGTCAAACCTAAGTTGTCAAGCTCATAGGTGCCAAGAAAGAAGCGGCTTAGTTTTTCTGTTTTTGTGTGTGTAAACTGACAATTGCCATATTGAAGAGAAATCTCCCGAGATCATAAGGGGATGGCTGGATGTAGTTTGCAGTGGACCACAAATGAACCAAGAAAAAAATTCATTGTGCACCTTTTTCTATCCCTAATCTCCTTACTTTTATTCTTTACTTTGTTGATTAATTGAGTTAATATGAGTTGCATGTTATAATTTGTTTTACTGTCATTTTGTAACTTCGATAATCATTTAAGTGTGTAAAGAATTGCTAATGGGAAACTTGTTGTGCAAGAAACCACATAATCAAGTTGTGCAAGATTCAGGATAATCGATTATCCACAATCATAATCGATTAAGAAAAACACTAGTTAATCGATTAAAACCAAGCTTAACCGATTAAGTGCAGTCTGTTTTAGTTTTGCGTAAAATATAGGAATAGCGGAGTAAGTGATCTGTGGCACCTATTCAACCCCCCTTCTTGGTGTATTCTGACCTGTTGATACCCAACAAATAGTATCAGAGCTAGTACAAAAGTACTAGCTTGACTGCTTATTCGTTCGATCCTAGAGGATAATACAATGGGTTCCACAAACCCTTTTGGCGGTGATGGTGCATTCCTCAACCGCCCTCCAATTTTCAGGGCATAGCCTCAATCCTAGAAACAAAGGGAATTACTCCCTCATGATGTAGAAGAGAATCCCAAATTCTAAATTAGAGAATTGTAATGTAAAAAATAATGAAAAGTCCTTGAGGGAGAACCCTTATTTATCCTAATTACAAAATATTGGGATAAGCCCAACAAAAAAAATCTAAAAAATAGGAATATAATATAACATCTATGATTTCTTTTGGTCCTTCAATTGTTCTTCGCATAGCCTCAATACCGAATTCAATCTTCTTGCACCCAATCTCTACTCTGTTTTGCTTTAATCCATCCAAACTGTACAACATAGCTAAAAACACCCGTTCAACCCGAACAAACATAAATAAAATCTAGAAACAATCCTAAAGTCCTAATTATGTCCTAAAATGCAAGTTAAATGCAATGCAAATGTAGTATAATTTCACACTTATCAAATCCCCTCAAGTTTATCTCTTGTTTGTCCTTAAGCAAGTATTATGTCTAACTTTCACAATCATGTATGAATGATGATATAGAAACTATGGCCTAAAATAACAAGCAATCTCATGTTTATTTTGAAACAATCCATACATCAAGACAAGACAATCATAAACAAATTTAATTCAAGCTAAGTCCTTAAGTCATATCAATTGCACGAATTAGGGTCACTCTTCTCTCATCACTCTTATGTGTTTAAGGGTCATAGTGTTTCACTCAAAAAATTTCATGAAAGTAAATTACCATAGGCTTGATTATAGACCAAATCGCCACTGACTGTATTTGAATGCATGCAAAAATCAAGAGGTCTTTAAATGGTTATAATGGGGCCAAAGTGAATGATTTAAGGTAGGATAATCAAAGAAAGGATAATTCAAAAAACTAACAAATGTTTCCAAAAATACTTAAACATTTTAGACATCTGATTGAAGCATTGAGATTATCTTGATAGGCCTTACTTTATCATATGACCTTTTTTCCTTTTTTCAATCAACCTTTCTCCTTACAACACATTTTTTTCCCAGTCCCTTCTCTTTTAGTATACTTTGTATTTCTTTTTTTTCTATTTTTTCTTTTTTTTATTGAGATTTTCTAAAAGAGAAGAGATAAAATTTATTTATTTATTTTCTCCTTCACCTTTTTATGGATTCTTTCATCACACATGAACTTTTTACCTTTCTCATTGCTTCAACCAAACATCATAAATTACCCAAACCCCCATTTGAGTATCTATTGAAAAACATTAAAGTTCAGTCTCAAAAGTGGACAACTAATGAGTTTTCGATGTTTATAGCAAGCGGTTGAAGGTCAAAAGAAAAAGTTGTAATTGCCTCTGTCATTTTAATGCATACAGACAGACTTCAATCTTAAAATGATCACAAATCAAGTTCTAGAATATACAATCATAGAAAATTATGCCCTCATGAAAGAAAAAAAAAGGGTTTTATGTAATTGTCAATTCAAATAAGAACTCTTATTGTGTTTGGCCCAAGATTCTCACATTTGGTACATTCAGCAAAAGTTATGAAACAAAGACCTTTATTTAACCAAATTTAATTCACAATTGTCAAATCTATTGTCTTTCGTGTTATTATTCTATCAACAATCATTGTTCATGTATACTTTTTCATTTAAAGTAGATAGACAACACATAGAACAAACCATGGGATAGATGATATATGAGACATATGCTAATGCATGATAATATAAATATTCAACCTAAAAAATTTAAAATTTATATGGTATACATGAAATGAATGAACTATCTAAATGCAAAACTCCCTCAAGCTAAGAAATTTACATTGTCCCTAATGTAAAAATCTAAACAATAAGAAAAAGAAAAAGAAAACTCACAAGTTAGGTATGAAGTGTCCTTAACTCCTGTGCCAATTATAAGTGGTTGGCTTCATTGGGTGTAGTGGAAGTACCTGCAAAAGAAGAGAAAAATATCCCAAATGGACATATGTCCTAGATGGACTAGGTGCAAATATCCTAGGCAGCAACACCATTTTTTTGTGGTCGACACTATATACATCCGCCTACAAAGGCTCCAAACTCAGGGAGGCACTAAAGCCGACACTAAAACACTAAAATTAATGAATTTAAAAATGTACCTCTAGCGTGGGTTGCCTCCCACGAAGTGCTCGTTTAACGTCATTAGCTTGATGGTTGATCTTTGTAGCTCATGTAGGATCCAAGAGGGCTATGTTTGTTTGTTTCTCCAGTCGCTCATCTCTATATAATGCTTCAAATGTTGACCATTCACCTGGAAGTTTCCCCTTTCCTCATTCCATATCTCAACTGTTCCATAAGGGTAAACCTTGGTGACTCTGAACGGACCTCACCATCTAGACTTTAGCTTCCCTAGAAAGAGCCTCAATCTGGAGTTGAATAAGAGAACTAGTCCCCCTACTTGGAATTCTCCACAAAGTATGTTTGTCATGCCATATTTTTGTTCTTTCTTTGTAAGTACGAGCATTCTCATAAGCATCCAACCACAGTTCATCCAACTCTTACAGTTGCAATTTCCTCTTTTCTCTGGAAACTTTCAGATCAAAGTTTAGCAATTTGACTGCCCAATACGCCTTATGCTCTAGTGTTAGGTATCAGTGGTTATAATACACATAGAAGGGGGGTTGAATAGGTGTCGCGGTTAGAACTACCGCTTTTCAAAATTCAACACTTAATGATGAATCAACCCTATTTAATCGATTAAAGAAGGACGATAATCAATTAATTGAACAATCCTAATCGATTAACACAAAACAGTTTTAATCAATTAA
>NC_032010.1:14580277-14630471 GCF_001865875.1 Lupinus angustifolius
TTTTAAATACAAAATATCAAATACGTTATGCACTTAGATGATACATGTTTAACACTTAGTTTATGCCTAGAATGCACATATACATGTATTTATGTAATGCATGAACATATTATGAATGACATATCTCATGGATGAAATGATTTAAAAGATATATGCATATGAGACATGTATTAAGTGCCCTAAGTCTTCGACTCAACTTAAACTAGAATCTAGTCTAAGCCTAGTACCAAATAAAGACTTAAGCACGTTGATTTGTTGGTGATCTTCAAGCTCTTTTAGGCACAAGTTGTCCTCATCAAAACCATGACATTCAAGGGGAGCTTTCCAAAGTGTTCCTCTTGACATGCACACTTTCATCTAGTTCCACAGGAAGGTGGCAAGGCTTACCATAAATCAACCTGAATGGTGACATATCAATAGGTGTTTTATATGCAGTACGGTAAGACCATAAAGCATCATCAAGGTTTGAGGACCAATCTTTCCTGCTCCTAGACACTGTCTTCTCCAATATGCTCTTAATCTCACGATTTGATACTTCCACTTGACCACTTGTTTGAGGGTGGTAAGGGGTACCAACTCGATGAGAAACACCATAATCATTAAAGAGGTTTTCAAAATGTCTTTCAATGAAGTGTGAGCCTCCATTACTAATAACCAGCCTCGGGACCCCAAACCTTGGAAATATGATATTGGTAAACAGTTTGATGACCATTTTAGCATCATTGTGTGGAGATGAAATTGCCTCCACCCACTTAGAAACATAATTGACTGCCACCAAAATCAAATGTAAAATGATTCTAGACAAGCAGCACAAAAATCAAATGTAGTATCTTTCATTAAAATGTTAGAAATAGGTTTTTCAATTTTAAAAAAAATCTTTTCTGAATCTGCAGTAAAATCCTGCATGGCCTAAGAAACTCCTAACACCTTTTATGTTAATTGGAGGTGGCATATTTTCTACTACTACAATTTTTGCCATGTGCACCTCTATCCCTTTTCCTGAAATTAAATGCCCCATCACAATACCCTCACGTACCATAAAGTGACATTTTTCCCAATTTAATACAAGATTCACTGCCTCACATCTCTACAATATTTTGTCAAATTTGTTAAGCAAACATCAAATGAAAGTCCATAAACAGAAAAATCATCCATAAAAACTTCCATTATGTTTTCTATAAAATTAAAAAAAAATTGCAGTCATGAATCTTTGAAAAGTGGTTGGGGTATTACATAGCCCAAACGACATTCTCCTATAGGCAAAGGTGCCATAAGGACATATGAAAGTAGTTTTCTATTGGCCTTCAGGGTGAATGGGGATTTGAAGAAATCTCGAGTACCCATCTAAATAGCAGAAATATTCATGTGTAGCAAGCATTTCAAACAGTTGATCAATGAATAGGAGAAGGAAGTGATCTTTCCTAGTGGTTGTATTTAATTTTCTATAATCAATGCACATTCTCCAACTTGTGACTGTTCTAGTTGGTATTAATTCATTTTTCTCATTTTTCACAACAGTCAATCCTCCCTTTTTAGGAACCACATCAGATATAGGATATATTACCCCAACATCTA
Organism: Lupinus angustifolius; assembly: GCF_001865875.1. Lineage (NCBI taxonomy): Eukaryota > Viridiplantae > Streptophyta > Magnoliopsida > Fabales > Fabaceae > Lupinus > Lupinus angustifolius. The sequence continues at coordinate 14,581,853 of NC_032010.1, forward strand.
AAAGTTTCACACTTCTATCCTAACCACTTCTTTCATATTAGGATTTAGTCTCCTCTAGTTTTCAATTGAAGTTTTATGGTTAGATTCCATGAAAATTATATGCATACAAAAAGAAGGGTTTATACCTTTTATATCATCCAATGTGTATCTGAAAGATTAGGATATGAGATAGAAGGGGCATCTGCTTTGCCGGTAAGTGACCTCGAGTCGCATCTGGTATTGGCGGAATGGACCACCTAGATCGTTTCCGGTATCATGAATTAGCGGCTTAGAGGGCTCGATCCTTCTCGTTTTTAACCTATGATATTTGGTTTCCTTTCTTTCGGTATTGGAGGCGATCTGGTGACCTAGAAGTTTAGAGCTTTCACCGAGTCCACTCTCGACAAAATCAAGTACCATCGTCGTAGGATGTAACCTATAGACAATCCAAAAACCCCTCGTAGGACATACCATATTTAGAACACAGGAATCAAACCACTTCTATCCTTTATTATTTACAATCATAAAAATGGGACGTATGTCGTAAATGGCTAGTTCCCTCAGCATCCCCACCAATGGGCTCAACGCCCTAAGGGATTATTTTCATGTCATACATGCTCTTCGATGGCGGCAGATGCCCTTGAGACATAATCCAAATCATATCAAGCTAATCGGGGTTATTTCATTTAACTCCATGTTGCAATCATTCATACCATACCCATTAATGGGCTCAAGGCCATAGGGATGGGTTTATATCACCCTATTGACTTATGAAATAATAATATAATAAATATCGATGACATATAATTATATTCAAGGTTTTACGACCCCCAAATAGGAACCACTATCCTAGGGGGTATGCATCATACATACCATTCATTCATGAATTCATTCATACATTCCTTCATTCGGTTATTTAACACCTTTACAATTGTCAATTTTTTCCAGATTCTTTTGTCGAAGATAAATCTGGTATAGTAAGACATGAAGACCGTTTCTCAAGTTGTGGGTTCTTTCAACACTCTGTCAGTGAAGAGAGGAGTAAGAGTGGAGTTACAAGTTCTTGATATGAGTTGTCTAACAGATCTAATCCCCAAGATCCCTCAAGAGGTTTAGGATCAGTTGGCCAAAGAGTATGGAAGATTGTCCGACCTTCGTTTCATCACAGTTGATACAGAGACCTTAAAGGCCATGAATGATATGATCCAATACTGGAATACTACTCTACATGTCTTTGAATTCCCGAATGTAGATGCATCCCCAACTGTGGAAGAGTATGAAGTTCTCCTTGATATTGGTTCATCCATCGTTGATATTGAATCATCCAGCAGGCTCACATTGTATCAGTGTAGTGATAATCAGAATGTCACAGAGGATTATATAGAGAAGCCGATTGGGGTACGTCCAGGTCCAAACCAGATAATCAAGCAAGGAGAAATTTATGGGCTAATGACTACCTTTTTGAAGAAAATTCTTGTCAAGATGATTGAGCAAGGAAATTGGGAGTTATTCAAACCCGCATTTACATTAGCTGTATATGGTATGGTCTTATTTCATTTTGTCTATGATATGGTAGAACAAACAGCAATTCATGTCTTCGCCAAAGTCAAGAGATTCAGAGTTAATCCAGTACCAGCAGTAATCGCATAGACTCTCTTGTCATTTCAAAGGTGTCATGAAAAGGGTTACCACAAAGTCCGGTGTTGTGTGCAGTTGCTCTATGTATGGATGGTTACTCGATTTGTGCATCACCAATACCCAGATTGGAACAGATACCCTCTTCATAGGTTCAGAAACATTGCAATCAAACCTATGCAATTGTCTTATTGGAAGAAAGTGTTCAAAGAAGTAACCGCTAGGAACTTTGGGACAAAGTGTTGCTTGTATGATAAACACCATGCGATAATGTACTCATGTGGAGAATATCCAAACATCATGTTGATGGGCCCTCGGGGATGCATCTCTTTTACCCCGGCCCTTGTACTTGGACAACTGAAATGTGGAATGAATCCTATACCTCATGAAAAGCTGCAAGGAAGTACAATCTAGTATAAAGATGAAGAAACAACTAGGGAAGTTTTCATTTCCGTGAGGAATGCTCTGAGAAATATTTCATCTATGTGGGAAGAATGAACTTGGAGAGCACCAAGCCTACTACACTGAAGAATATAGAAGGTGGAAAAATGAAAGGATGAAATCTCTATGCTGCCACCGTCCGAAGCACCGAAAGAACCAATTGGGCCATCCCAAAATGAACTGCTGCTAATTAGTCAGAACATGCTTCTAAAATCCAAGTTGGAAGAGGCTCGAGATGAGATTGAAAAGTATAATTTGACTGTTGAAAAGCTTAACAAAATCGTCGCTTCCCAGAAAAAGGAGGAAACCAGTTTGAAACGGGACTATGCTAGCATGTGCTCGTCGTCCGATAAGTTCCGTCTAATCCGAGCTGGTAAAGAAAAAGATGAAAAAATAACTGGACTGATCAGATCTGGAAGGGAGAAAGATGAGATGATGGCCGATATGGCCGATCAACTGAAAGCCAGAGGGCGAGCCTTGCATACTGCCCAAAGGGATGTCTACACTTTGGAAGTGAAAATAGAAAATCTGCAGGCTAGCCAAAAGGATGAGGGCCAAGCATGGGCTACCTTGAAAGAGTATTAGGAAGCCTTAATACGAGCCTAGAAAAGAGAGGATCAACTAAATGTTGCGGTGGAGGCTCATTTTCAGGCGTTAGTTGAGGCGAATCGTGACAAGACCCATCTTTCTGAACAAATGAAGAAACTCGAGAAAGCTTATGACGAGTTAGTAGCCAAATATCAGGAATGGTCATACAACTGGGAGAATATGCTCCAAGAGTGCAAGTGGGACAAAGACAAATGGGAAGGAAGATGTAGGCAGATCATTGAGGGTCTTGGAGACTTTACAGATGATTGGCTAAGAACTTTTGATGACACCCGCCAAGAGATGGAAATGTACCCCGAGACTGAGCTACGTCGAGCCATGAGGGCCTTCTACAAAACCTATGACAATTCGGCCTGGAAACTCAGGAGATGGAGGACTACTGCATCTGGAGAATGTTGAGTGTTTTATGTTAAAAAAAGGAAGATAAAAGAGAGAGAATAAAAGAAAATTGTAATCCTCGTTATGAATATGAATAAAGATTTCTCCTTTTCGCACAGTCTATCCAAGTTATTATCTATAAAAAAAATCATAATGACTCATCATCTTATCTAATATGCAAGTAAAAGGCTCATCATCTTATCTATTGTGCAAGTAAAAGTCCTGACAAAGTAAAAATATCTTCTACTTAGATTCAATCTTGGTCTGAAACCTAGAGTTTCTTCTAACGATTGTTATCATTTGTAAGTGCTCTTGTGGACTACGCTCCCAAGTTACCAAATGCATGGCAATAGGTTCAATGATAGTAATCCATAATGAGAGAATAAGCTTAGATGCAATCACGGTCCAAAACCTAGAGCTTCCTTTGAGTATTGCCATCAATGCAAGAAAAGCTATCGGGGTACGCCTCATAGTGGGAAAATGCGGGTCAAGATGTCTTACTATACCAAGCCTCTTGAAAACAAGGAAATCTTTTTGTTTTCATTTTATCATTTATTTTTCAAACTTTTATTTCTTAAATAATCAGCAGGTTCAGTAATCATTGCACCCCGACATCCTTACAATACTCGACTAAAGACAAAGGTCATGGCCGACCAAGAATCTGCTCTGGTAGGGAATCCTGAGGTGACCGAGCTGAAGGAACAAACAGCAACAATGATGAGAATGATGGTAGCCATGCAGCAAGAGATGGCGTCCGGGAATTCTTCTGCATCAGATAAGCGAGCTTAATCCACGCGCAATGCTAATGAGGGAGGGGACGACCAAGAGTCTGCCTCGAAGCATCATGGTGTGCCGCATGGACACGCCTCGCCCAATAACGAGGACACACAACACATGAACCAATATGATCCCGATGACGATCCTGACTACCATCATCCCAAGAATGACAAAAGCCCCTTCACGCAAAATGCAAGCCATCAAGCTGGTAAGGACACTCAACATGATGATAAAGGGAAAGGAAAGGAAGAAGAAATGTGGAACGTTATCAATGAAAGGCTCAAAGTTGTAGAATGGGCTAACTGTCCCGATCTAAAGAATGCCTTTGAATGTGCTTAGTCGTGGACGTCGTTCTTCCTCCTAAATTCACGGTTCCAGAGTTTGAGAAATATGATGGGACTACGTGTCCAAAGAGCCATCTTCACATATACATGCGGAAAATGTCGGCGTACCATCATGATGATAAGTTGTTGATTCATTGCTTTCAAGACAGCCTTGTGGGGATTGACACTTCGTGGTACATCCGCCTTGAGAGCAAGAACATTAAGACTTTCTTGGATCTTTCTAATGCCTTCATAAGGCAGTATAAGTTCAATGAGGACTCTGCACCTGATCGCACCAAGCTTCAAAACATGTCTGAAAAGGCAAGTGAGTCCTTTAGAGAATATGCACAAAGGTGGAGGGGAGTTTCCTCACAAGTCTTGCCCCGTCTGGAGGAGGACAAACAAATCACTATCTTCATTAGTACTCTCCCCAACCCTTTCTTCGACAAGATGATTGGAAACAACACATGTGATTTCAATTCACTAATTAGAGTTGGAGACAGGATTGAGCAGAATATGAAGACTGGAAATATTGTTGCCGAACAAACTGGAGAGTCCAAAAGGCCCAACTATATGAAGAAGAAAGAAGTCTAAGCCCACTATGTAGCCGGAGGACCCCATAAGGCATCGAATAAGACAAACAACAATTTCCCTTCATATACATACCACCCTCAACATAACCAGACACCATACCAGCCGACCCATCAAAACACATACCAAACCCCACACCAACCAATGGCCTACATTAACCACAATCGCCCACCATTTCAAAAAAATCCAACACCTCAATATAACTAACCGCGACCCGAATTTCGGTTGGAAGACCGGCCCTGCAACTTAGGGAGAGGTGATCTCGATTTTTACCTCTTCCGATTGATTTGAAGTCGCCACTACGTTTTTTGCGGTTGAAACGTAGAAAACGCTCGTTTATGCCCAATTAGGATAATATGGTCTTTGAATAAGGATTCTGAATTCGGGAGTCGATTACGGATCAGGGAAGGTATTAGCACCCCAACCGCCCATATTAAAATGGTACCCTCGCTAATCACAGAGAATTTTATACCCTTAAAAATTATTCAGTAAAAATTCAATTAATAAAACAAAATATTTTTATTTTTATATTTGCATCTGACAAGAGGTTATCTTGCACCTACGTATCCCCGGGTGCAATAGGGAAATCAAGACTACGTAGTTCTAGTTCGAAAGTTATTTAGTTAATTTGGTTGATTGTTAGTGATTTGGAAAATACCAATAGGTTTGAAAGTATTGATTTATTGAATTTATTAATTTGAAATTGTTTAAAATATATAATTGTTTCGATTTGATGAGACTAATAGTTTAGAGACGGTGTTGGTCGTAGACCTTCTCCTCGTTTTTAGGGGAGTTAGAGACAACTCGAACCATGACCTCACTATAAAAATCTCTTAAAATTTATTTGGTACAATAGTTTCTAATTATTTAAACATACAGAAATTAGGGATAAAATAGTTTATTAATTATATATATATATATGGAATTAATAGTTTAGAGATAGTGTTGGTCGTAGACCTTCTTTTCATTTTTGGAGAAGTTAGAGATGAATCGAACCATAACCTTACTATAAAAATCCATAATTAATTTGGTGATAAAATGGTTAGGAACAATTTTCATACATGAAATCAAGTGATACAACTCTTATGAATTACTTTTATATAGGGAATTAATAGCATAGAGATGGTGTTGGTCGTAGACCTTCTTCCCATTCTCAGAGAAGTTAGAGACGACTCGAACCATAACCTTACTATAAAAATTCCATAATTAATTTGGTGATAACATGGTCATGGACAATTTTCGTATATGAAATTAAGTGACACAACTGTTATGAATTATTTTTATATATGGAATTAATAGCTCAGAGACATTGTTGGTCGTAGACCTTCTTCCCATTCTCAGAGAAGTTAGAGACGACTCGAACCATAATCTTGCTATAAAAATTCCCTAATTAATTTGGTAATAAATAAATTTTTTTATTATTTTTATTAAGCAAATGTTAATGTAGTTTAGGATAAGATATATGATATTGATAGCAAAGAAACAGCACTGGTCGTAGACCAAATTCCCACTTTTAAAGCGAGAAGGAAGAGACGACACGGACCATAAATCAGACTATCAAAATAAGTTATTAGTTTTTTTTAAAGATATATCACTATTAGACTTTATTTTCATTAAAAACATATGTTAACATAATTCAGGGTAAAGTACATAATCTTTATTCAAGAGTTAGTATAAAACTTGAGTAACATTTATTTCAATACAGCTTGCCAAGATAAATAATTAATTAAAATAATAAAATAAAAAAACAAATAAAATTAATTGAGTAAATAAAACAAAAATAAAAAAAGGCAAGAGGTTAATTTGGAGGGGTTTCACGTCACCCCCTCCATTTAGTGAAAAAGGAATTGAAAAGGGATGTAATCCCTAAAATCATCTTCTCCTCCATTCTTCTTCTAAGGTAAAGGCTCTCTTCGTTCACGATCAAGGAGGTTAGGAGAGGGGTCACGGTTGTCATCACACACATCAACAAGAGATGAAAAGCCTCATCCTCATATTCTCTCACGCAGTGGCCCAGGAGGTGGAATCCGTCTTCTTCCTCGGTGCCGACGATCCAGACTCGGGCATGGAGGGAGCTACGGTGATAATCGAAGATTCTGATAGTGGCGGTTTATAGTGGTTCATGGTGGTTCAGTAGCAGCGGCAATGATGAGTTCGCTCAGATAGTGATGACGTGGTGGTTCGGTTCCTTTAGCATCAAGGACGAGATAGACGATAAGGTAAGATCGATTTCATTATCTTCTTTCGAGTGTACTTCATTTCCGACGCGCTCAGAGACCTTCCCCACGGTGACAGCCACTGAGGTTGAGAGGGAATATATCCCCTTTACGGCATTGAGGCCATTCAACCATGGGGTTTCAATATGGTCACCTGAATTTAAAGCAACTTAATCTCCCTTTAGTGTCGGGACAGATTCAGTGCCTCAACGGTGGCTCAATAATTTTTGTTTCCATCTTGTTTTAAGGTTGGGGCAATGCATTGTTTGATTTCATCTATTTCTTTTTTATATTAAGCAGATACATGTTTCGGTTGAAACCAAACGAATGAAATATATATGTTTTTTGTCTGATCAATTAACGACATTTACGAACTAAACGTATAGGTAGAATATAAACCTGAATGAAATAGGGTATGCTTACTAAATATATGCATATGCTTAGATGCTCAAGACGCAACGAAAACATTTTTCATGATCTGAATACTTACCTGGGTGTATGCTTCCCTTTCTGCCCTTCCAAGTGTTGGCTCTTTGTTCACGGATGCCCCGCCTCTATATATGCGTATGGTCTCTTTGCTTTCTCTGATTGTGGTGTTATGTGCACACTGTGATGTTGTCTGTGTGTATCTTGTGATATCTGTTAATATGGATTCTCTGTATCAATTGTTCTCTCTCTTCTCTGGTTTTTCTATGTTGTAATCTATTTCTATGGTTTTTCTATGTTGTAATCTGGTATATATTTTTGTGTGCTCTTGATATCTCTGTATATGCTCTCTAATTTTTTCTTCCCTTATTTTGTGGCACTACCTCCTTTTATACTGTTTGAAGGTAGACCCTTAGGCTACCAATTCTGATTCAGTAACTTGCAAGGATTATGCTCTATGATTACCCTTTATTGCTGTAATCAAGTTGATTGTGTAACTGAAATTCTTCTGGTTTGCATTTTTGAAATTCCTACACTGTCCCAGTTATTCCTAATTTATGTGCATATGTAATTTTTTGAGAGGAATTTATTTGCCAATGATGACTATAATTAGAGTAGTATGGTAACTGGCCTTTGTTATGTAACTCACGGCTGATTGGTCTGATTATAACTTGCTTGCGGCTCATAAATGGGTAATTGAACGTAATTGTTTCTCTATTTCATATTACATCAGGCCTTGATGGCTTCTTTGGAAGGAGATTCGAAGGACCCTTACATCTTTGGCATCATCATCCCTCCCTACTTTGTCACATTCCCTGCTATAAAAGAATGATTCCAAAACAAAGTGCAAGGGACTTCTTGTGAATTGAGATGATGGTGTATCTCCCTTTTAGTGAAATTAATGAAGCTATCTCCACAAGCTTGTTATGAAAACATCATGGATTAGTATGTTTGTTGTCTTTGGAACCTCAACACATCAAGTAGGAACGTCAATTCTAGGGGAAAAAGTCGTACTGGTCAAGTATCTCTGTCATTTACAAGGATAGTGTGAGTAGAAAAGTGATGAAATAAAGGAGAACTTAATAATGCATCCAAACATAGTTGTTGTCTGCTTACATATGGATTTAATTTTATTATTTTTTTGTTGTTTTCAAACTTGTTCAATTTTATTGATTTTGTAAAGAGGTCGGACAAAATTGGGTGTTCACAGCTGCCCCTCTTTACTAGTTGTTTACTTGTAGCAAGCAAACCGAAGTTTGTGTGTTATCTTGATAAGTAATTAGTAAAGAAATGAACGCCAATTTTGTTAAAAATAGGCGAAAGCAACGATTACCACACAACCTTCAAAATGAGACAAGGCTAGAATTTGAGACACTCAAATGTAATCATGAGAATGCAGACCGGGTACTGCCGGAACTTGATAAGATAAAGTGAGAATGTAGGTCGGGTACTGCTGGAACTCGATAAGATAAAAAGGTAAAGCGAGAATGCAGGCCGGGTACTGCCGAAACTCGATAACATACAAAGGTAAAGCGAGAAAACAGGTCGGGTACTGCCAGAACTTGATAAGATAAAAAGGCAAAGCGAGAACACAGGTCGGGTACTTCCGGAACTCGATAAAATAAAAAGGTAAAGCGAGTTCTCGGGACCCTTAGCAATTTTTCAGTTTCCAATTTATTTAATTTAGAATTAACAACAACTGGATAAGATGAATTAGGTCCAAGAAATTCATACCTGAGGGTAGAGGGGAGTATTTTTAATTCAATTTTAGGTATTTTCCCCTCGTCCCAATCTTTAGATTTAGGCATTACTTTCAAGGTCTCATCTTCTGGGTTGTGAGGAAGTGTTGGGCTTGCATTCATAAATTCAATAACCTCAACCACTTCCTCATCAACGTCCGAAGTGTCACCATCTACTATGCATCCTCTAAGGGATCCTTAGATTGCACTCTAGCTGCTTCCTCTTTCACAACTTGGTTCATCATATCAATCCTGAAACATGAATCCCCAAGAGAAGGTTGTTTAATAGATTTAGCAATATCAAATTCAACTTTTTCATCCCCTATGCGTAGGGAAAGTTTTCCATTCTTTACATCAATTATAGCACCAGCAAGTATCTCTAGTATTACATAATCTGTTGGAATTAAAAAATTTCCCAACTTTGATAGGAACATCCTCCAAGATGCCTATAGGAAATTTAACTGACCTATCTTCTAATTGAAGTCATATAGTAGTGGGTTTTAGTTCACCCATTTCCAACTTTTTGCATACAGATAAGGGTGTGAGACTCACACTTGCCCCTAAGTCACATAAGGCGTGATCAAAACTAGTATTTCCAATTAAACATGGGAAGAAAAACTACCAGGATCTTTTAATTTATGAGGTAATTTATTTTGAATTAAAGAACTGCACTCTTCAGTTAGAGCGATTGATTCATAATCCTCTAGTCTTCTTTTTTTAGATAAAATATCCTTAATAAATTTTGTGTAAGTAGGCATCTATTGCAGTGTCTTAGTGAATGGTAAGATGATATATAGTTTCTTAAGAATATCCAAAAATTTCCCAAATTTCTTTTCTAATTTTGCCTTTGCTAATCTTTGGGGAAAAGGAACTGGTGGTACATATGGTGGTGGAGTTACATACTTAGACATATTTTCAAAATTTTGCTCCCCTTCAGGGTGTTGTGTCTTAGTATGTTCCTCTTCCACTTGTGCATTTTTCCTAATTTGAGGAATATCACTTAGTTCATTTCCACTCCTTAATTTGACAACTTTACAATGTTCGTTATTTAGATTTTTTTTGGCTGTCCTAGAAACATCCCTATTTGTCTATTAGGATTACTAGCTTGTTGGGAAATTTGTGTTTCTAGCATTTTACCATGGATGGTCAGGTTTTCTATTTTAGAATTCAAGTCATTGAGCATGTTTGAAAAACTTTTATTAATCATGACTTGATCTTCACGAAATTTATTTTGGTTAGCAAGCAATTTTTCATGACCTTCCATTAATGTTTTAAGAGTAGGATCAGTAGGAGAATATTATACATGTGGAAACCTTGTTTGAGGTTTCCTGTTACCTGGTCCATCCTGGTATTGATGATTCAGAGTGTTGTTGTTCCTCCAAGAAAGGTTGGGATTGTTCTGCCTGTATGGTGGGTTGAATTGTTGTCTGCTCCTCTCCTTGTAGTCATAGTAGTTGCATGTTTCAAGTTGCTCATTAGTCAATGCTCCATGTTCAAGTTCAGTGAAGTGTTTGCATTCAGACCACTCATGTCCTTTTGCTCCACACCCCTCACATGTTGCAGTAGACCCAATAGCATCTATGGTGGGTTGAATTGTTGCCCGCTCCTCTCCTTGTGGTCATAGTAGTTGCATGATTCAGGTTGTTCATTAGTCAATGCTCCATGTTCAAGTTCAGTGAAGTGTTTGCATTCAAACCACTCATGTCCTTTTGCTCCACACCTCTCACATGTTTCAGTAGACCCAACAACATTAGCATGATACTTTTCTAGCTTTCCAAACCTTTGAGAAAGGTTCTCCAGCGTGGAAATTATCTTCTCCATGTGATTGCCTGAATATTGTGCACCAGAGTCTCTTCTTGGATGGTGTCTCCTCTCATTCGCTCATTAGTGATGTTTAGAAACCACATTCTCTATGATATTTGAAGCAGCATCAATTCCTTTACACATAAAGACACTACCCGCTGAAGAGTCCAATAGTTGTTGTGATGGAAATTCTAGCCCACTGTAGAAGTTCTGAACCAGCATTCAAGGTGGAATAACATGATGAGGGCAAGCTTCAGTCAACTCATTTAATCTTTCTCAAGCTTCAGCAATTGACTCCCCATCCTTTTGACTGAAGTTCTGGATGACGTGTCTATAGTGCACAGTTTTGGAATGAGGAAAGTATTTGTTGAGAAAAGCCTCCTCCAAAGTTCGCCACGTTGCTTAAATTTCAGCATTTTGATTCCTTGGCCACGTCTTAGCTCTGTCTCTAAGGGAATATGGAAACATGCGAAGACGAATAACATCTTCAGAAGCCCCATGAATCCTCATTGTCTCACGGAATTCCAAGAACTGATCAATATGGGCATTAGGATCTTCATGAGCAAATGGAAAAGAAAAGTTCTATGCCTCAATAGTTGGGCGAATTATTCCAGGATGTGAACTATGAGCATTAGGGGCTGCGTAATCACAAAGTAGTTTTTCATCTCGTTCAGTCATTGTTTGTACACGTACACGTCTTTCTCTTGCTCTTTCTATTTGTTGCCTTCTACTTCTACGAAAAGTCCTTTCTGACTCTGAAAATTAATTTCAACTTTGCATAAACCAAATGTGCAACCTGTAGAGGTACCAAGAAAAAGGAAAACTTGTAATACACTGGAGTAAAGTAATGAATTAATTGATAATTGAATAAATTTTGACAGAGTCCCCAGCAGTGGCGCCAAAAACTTGATAGGACAAATTGCAAGTGCACGATTATGTCGTCAAGTAATAAAATATTGATCCCACGAGGATGAGAAAACTCCTTTAATTATAACAATTAATTTATACTTAACTCAAATAAGGAATATAATTGTATTTAGAATAATTCCCAAGAATAATTATAAAAATAATCAAAAAGGATTGAAATCTAATTTAGGAAGAGTTCTCAGGATAAGAGTTACCGCCTTTACACTCGTAAATACTTGTTTTGCTCATTTTCATGAACTTTAAGTTGTGAGGGTGAATTTCTCTTTGATATGTGTCATCCTCTCTCGAGCTTCGGCACATGTACTCAATTGAAATCGCACCTATTCTCATGGTACGATTATCAATCAAATCCTTTACTTGGATCTTTCTATCTAATGACTTCGTAGCAACCCAAGGTGAATTCCAGAAACCCCCGAGAATCCTACTACTACTCTTGTGAATTAGGATTCGAGTTTGAATAACTGAATGGTCGGATAGTTAGGTTCACCTCTCGGTCCTTCCCAATGTATCTAAGAGATGTAATTTGTTGGCCAGACAACTCACACGAATAAAACCCAGTTTAATGATTCAAATCACAACACTCAATGACATAGAAGTAAGAACAAGTATTTATTGAATGTAAAAGGGCATAGCCCCAATTCTAGAAACAAAAGGGAATTACTCACTCATGATGTAGAATAGAATCCCAAATTCTAAATTAGAGAATTGTAATATAAAGTATTATGTCCTCCTTGAGGGAGAATCCTTATTTATCTTAATTACAAAAGATTGGGCTAAGCTTAACAAAACAAGTCTAAAAAATAGGAATATAATATAACATCAATGTCTTCTTTTGGTCCTTCAATTGTTTTTCGCATAGCCTCAACACTAAATTCAATCTTCTTGCACCCAATCTCTACTATGTTTTGCTTTAATCCATCCAAATTGCACAACATAGCTAAAAAAACCCTGCTCAACCCGAACAAAGAGAAATAAAAGCTAAAAACAATCCTAAAGTACTAATTATGTCCTAAAATGAAAGTTAAATGCAATGCAAATGTAGTATACTCTCACACTTATTAGTAATCAAATTGCATGAACAATAAATCATTAAAATGCAAAAAGAGTTAGATGAGTTAAAATTGGAATATGAAACCCTTGACTTAATCTACTCTTGTAGCTCATGTAATTTCTCTAAAGATAATTTATGTCAACCTACTGCATGTGATACTTACGAGACGTTGCAAATTGAAAATTCAAATTTAAAAGAAAACTCGCAAAGCTTACATACAATAGATTTAATCTTGAGACTTCACTTGTTGAATCTAGAAATGCTGGTAACCACATGGGATTAGGTTATAAACCCCAAACTAGCAAGAAAAGACCATATAGGAAACATGTAGTCCATAATCGTAAAAAGTCATATGCTCACATGCCTACTTGTTTCTATTGTGGCACTTATGGCCATACTACTAGTTCATGTTATATTAACAGGTATGGTGTGCCTGATGGTACTTATATTTGGGTGAAGATAGGACAAAATACCATGGTTACAAACAAAAAGGGACCCAATATCAATTGGGTACCTAAACAAGACAAGTAATATGTTTTGCAGGTATGCCTACAAATGCATGGACATCACTAGTACTTAGATAGCTGGTGTCCGAGGCATATGACAGGTGACAAATCAAAATTCTTGGATCTTTCACTCAAAGAAAAAAGGTACATCACGTATGGTGACAACAATCCAGGAAAGATACGAAGAGTTGGAACTATTGGAAATGCTTCTCAAGTTGTGATCGAGAACGTGCTCTATATGGAAGGCTTGGAGCACAACCTATTAAGTAGTAGGCAATTGTGTGATAAAGGTAACTGAGTATCCTTTGATTCTAATTGTTGTATTATTTGTGATAGTATATCTAATAATGTTAAGTTTGTTGGTCATCGTATAAACAATATATACACGGTTAATTTAGAGGATGCTATACATTGTTCTCAAAGTGTTTCATTTCTAGAGAGAATGACATATGGCTTTGGCATAGGCGCGTTGCGCACATACATATTAAATACTTAGATAAATTGTCATCTCACGGTTTAGTTATTGGTCTACCTAAACTTAATTTCAAATCTAAAGAAGCTTGCGACACTTGCCAAAAGTGTAAGCAAGTTAAGAACTCATTTGCATCGAAAAATGTAATCTCCACAACAAGGCCTTTGAAGCTTCTCCATATGGACTTGTTTGGACCATCACAAAAATCATGAGTTTCAGAGGTAGTTATTATGCTTTGGTAATCTTTATTGGCTACCAGTAAGGCAAAAATACACCTAGAGGGGGTGAATAGGTGTAGCGGCTCACTAATCCTACTTTTCCGATTTATGCGCAGAATACAAAGTTGTTGTAGTTAATCGATTATCAACATGGTTAATCCATTAATGACATTTGATTTAACCGATTATAGTTAGCTCGTTAATCGATTATACTAATTGATGATTCTTTGGAAAAACATCTTTTTCTTGCGATGAAAACAGTGATGGTTTCTAATCTTTACTATCCTAATTAAATTTGTGATTATTCACATATTAGCAGCAGTAAACACTATTCACAAAATTCAATTAAACACAGAAAGCAAGTAAAGACAGAATTGTAAAGAGATAGGAAAAGTGAAAGGTACTCAAGGATTTTTTTCCTAGTTCATATGGGGGTCCACTTGCAAACTACATCCAAGCCTCCGGTTGATCTAGGAGATTTTTCTTCTTTATCAAAAATGTATGTTCAATTACAATCACACTTCCGATAACCCTAGCAAGAACTTCCTTCTTGAATTCGTTTAGCCTACACACTCGGTTTGACCACTATCTATGCCTACAAGGATACCACACCGTTCGCAAAACTGGCCCTAGCCGAAACTATCGCTCGATTCAAGACTCATTGCCTTGTGAAGACACCTAATTCTCTACTTGTGGTGATACCAACACACCATGAGAATTATCCTTGAATAATAGAAAATTCGACTAGTTACTTTGCACACAAAATTGTGCGAATGCAGACTCTGAATTTGGCGCTACAACCGTTGACAGAATTCTCACAAACAGCCCTAACACTAAGTGTGAAGATTATGCAAGGTTTTTTTTTCATTTGAATGAAAATGTTCAGCACATTGGAAAATGCTTTCTCTCTTTTCTCTCTCTTTTATTTCTTTTAAAAGAATGCAAGAAAAACTTCTCAAAGATCAACAAGATAGCCTTGAAAATTAAGCTCTAAGAATCTTGAGTTTCTCTTTCTATCTCTGAATTGAAAATTAGATAGATAAAATATGTTTTCAAAAACTGATTGTTCTGATTAAAATAAAAGCTTATGTTCATAACTGATTCTAACTAATATTAATCGATTATATAGCATGTTAATTGATTAACGTGTTTCTTGAAAACATTTTTTCGTTATGGCTTAATCGATTATTAACCTTATTAATCAATTAATAAGCCAGAAATCCTAGGAGGTTAGCTATTGTAACTCCTTTTAATCGATTACACTTTCCTTAACCGATTAACGGATTTCAACAAGATTTAATCGATTATCAAATGAGTTAATCGATTAATATGTGTGAAAATGGGTTTTCCTAAATGTATGGTAAACTCTCTATATGATGAAAGAGCATGCAACTCATGATTTTTGAAATGATTGATTCCTTTATGCATAAAACCATGTATGCCTATTGCAAATGCATGAATCTTACTTATCATATATATATATTTAGATGTGATGCCTCAACCTATATGATTTTCATTTTAGACTTTATGTGAGACTTCCATCTTGGGTTTATCTAACCCAAAGTCAATACTAGGCAAGCATCTTAGGACTCTAGAATGTAAAAGCAATCCTAAGTTCTACTATGTTGACCTTGAGTTTTCAGTATGTTGTTTGTTGAGATGCCCAAGTCTTCAAGCTTCCACTTAACTCTTTGTCTTCATCAAAACTAAGTAGGTCAATCATGATGGCATCCTTTGACTATTTGCCATTTCAATCGTAGACGTTTTCTCTAGGTTTCGATGGACCTTGTTCCTTTCTACTAAACGCGATGCATTCAAATCTTTTGACAGCCTTGCCAAGCAAATCAAAAACCAACTTAACCTGAAAATTGTATATATATACGAAGTGACCATGATGGTGAATTTGAGAACCACCTGTTCGACAAGTTTAGCGATAAAAATGGTATCTTGCACCAATACTCGGCTCCTAGAACTCCTCAACAAAATGGAGTTGTTGAGAGAAAAATCGTGTCTTAGAGGAGGTGGCCAAGACCATGCTTAACGAAAGCAAAGTGCCTAAATAATATTGGGTCGATGCTGTACATACGGCCTACTATGTCATAAATTGAGTACTTCTTAGGCCTAAAATATTAAAGACTCCTTATGAGTTATTGAGAGGCCTAAAACCTAATATATCTCATCTTCATACCTTTGGATGCTAGTGTTTTATTTTAAACAATGGAAAACGAGCTATATGAAAATTTGATTCAAAGGTTGACGAGAGTATATTTTTAGGATATTGGATGCATAGTAAGGCATTTAGAGTTTTTAATAAATACACTATGATTGTAGAAGAATCGATCTATATTCATTTTGACGAATCTTCTCCAAAAGAGAAGACAAAGGTTTTGTCTGATGATGTTACAAGTGCTTTAGAAAAAGCATACACTAAGGACTTGGAAAAGGACAATGAAGATCTGGATGATCAAGAAGTCATGAGGACCATCAGGACTTGTCGAGGATGTGGAAAACCAAGAAAGACCATCGAATTGATAAGGTATTAGGTGATATCTCTACGGGGGTGGTAACCCGTAGTTCTTTGCGTAACGTTTTTAATTTTGTTGCTTTCGTATCACAAATGGAACCTAAGACCATAGATGAGGTCGTACATGATGAACACTGGGATATAGCTGTGCAAGAAGAGCTAAACCATTTTGAGCGTCATAATGTGTGGGAATTGGTCCCCAATCCAGAAGACCATCCGATAATTGGCATTAATCGGGTCTTTAGAAATAAACATAATGAATCTGGCTTAATAATACGAAACAAAACACACCTTGTGGCCAAGGGATACAACCAAGAGGAAGGTATCAATTACGATGAAACCTACACCCCTTTTGCGAGGTTAGAGGCCATTAGGATTCTATTGACATTTGCATCGATCATGAATTTTAAATTGTTCCAAATGGATGTTAAGAGCACCTTCTTTAATGGATTCATTCAAGAGGAGGTTTATGTTGAGCAACCGCCCAATTTTGAAAACTATAAATTTCTAAACCATGTTTATAAACTCAAAAAGGCACTTTGTGGCCTAAAGCAAGCTCCTCGAGCTTGATATGACAGACTAAGTATTTTTCTCTTAGAAAAAGGGTTTGTTAGGGGCAAAGTCGACACAATGCTCTTTATCCAAAAATCAGATAATCATTTTTTATTCGTTTAAATATATGTTGATGATATTATCTTTGGAGCTACTAATGACCTCCTTTGTAAGAAATTTTCTGATTTGATGCAGAGTGAATTTGAAATGTCGATGATGGGAGAGCTTACCTTCTTCCTCGGATTACAAATCAAGCAAATGAGCAGTGGCATATTTGTTCACCAATGAAAATGCTGCAAAGAATTACTTCGCAAGTTTGAGATGGAAAAATGCAAAGAAACATCCACTCCTATGGCATCCTCATGCTACTTAGACAATGATGAAAAAGGGAAAGCGGTAGAGGTAACTAAATATCGTGGCATGATATACTCTCTATTGTATTTAACTATGAGTCACCCTGATATTATATTTAGTGTTTGCATGTGTGTGAGATATCAATGTATGCCTAAGGAATCACACTTTACTTATGTTAAACGTATCACGAGATATTTAAAGGGAACCTTTAATATGTGATTATGGTATCCTAGGGATGCCTCACTATCCTTGGTATGATATTCTGATTCTGATTTCGCTAGGTGTAAACTAGATCATAAAAGCATTAGTGGAAGCGGAGTACATTGTCGATGGTGTGTGTTGCGCTCAAATCCTTTGGATGAAGCAGCAACTTATGGATTTCGGTCTCAAATTAGAAATGATACCGATTAAATACGACAATACAAGCATCATAAACCTATCCAAGAATCCCATCTTGCATTCTAGCCTTATAACCACCATTCGGGGTAGCGCATTTAGATGCTATGGAACAGAGGCTCAATGGTCGCATTGACACACCAATGAGTCTCTAAAGAACATGATTTAGTCGTGGTTTAAGAGGCAAAATGATCGACAAAATGAAGAAATCAACCCTTTAGACTTCCTCATTCGGACCAGCTATGACATTATGCATCCGCAAGAAGGACGTCCTCCTTCACCATCTTAGGAATAGTTTAGGAGTGTCTAGCCTTTAGGGTGTTATTTTTTGTTGTCTAGTATCTCTTTTGGGTCTTGTACTTAATTTCATGTTGAGCATTGTGTTCTTTTTCTTGTAATATGTTATCAAACTCTGGTTATGTACTCATTTTTAAATTTGCTATTTCATGCTTTGTTGAACAATGGTTAATTATGACGATAGTTTATAGATTATGATTTTATGAGAATCTTGATCATATCTTGCTTGTATACCATATTTGTTTGATTAATACAGGCTTAACCTGAATAAATGGGGATTAGTTAGAAAATTTTATAATATGGTTAGTAGTTAGAATTGGCGAGAAAGTTGTAAATTGGTTGATAGTTAGAATTTGCGGGAAAGTTAGTTAATGTTAGTTGTAGATGATTAGTGGTTATAAGGCAAAAATGATGATTGTAAGAACTACTCTTGATGAATATACATTTTCCCAATAACTGAATCATCTCCTTCTTCCTCTTTCTATCTCAATTTCTCTCTTCTACCTCTCTTTCTTATCACAACCCTTATTTCTCACCCTTTTTAACTCCATCAGAATCCATAAACTTGGCAATTGTTTTGACGCGGAGGTCCAAAAATTAAATCTTTCTCGGAAACATGTTTCGGACTAAAAAAATGTTTTCAAAAATGAATTTTCTGATGATCAAAAAGGCGTTAATAAACATACATGTGGATGTTTTTGACATAAACAGTTCATGGATGTATTTCTAGATGAAAAAAGTTGAATATAGAAATATGTTTATAGCTAAACAAAAATATTAGTAAACATATTAACTATTCACTATGGTAGAAAGGATGGCAAAATTGTGTCTTGTATGGATGTATGGAGAGGATACCAACAAAATATCCCTAAGAAAAGTAAACTACACAAAAGTTAGTCTAATTCTTAAAATAAATGTCGAAACAACTAGAAATTACTTATAAATTAATATTGAAAGTGCAAAGAGTCAAGACCCGCACATTTAATGCTAACCGAAGTTTTGATGAAGAAAACAGATATAAAGTAAGCTTGAAGATCGTACAACATACAACAAGCCGAAGACTCATAGGTTGTATCTATAGACTTAGGGCGTTATAATATTAACTTGTATTAGAAGTCGTAGGATGATTGCCTTAGATTGAGTCTAGGTTAGGTAAACCTAGGTGAAAGTCTCACAAAACCTAAAATTGAACAAGACTAAAACTGAGACATAATATCTAGATATCTTATGACAAGTAGGCTTATGCATTCACATACATAGTCTTATGTATTAAAGGTATTATATTTTGAAAAACTATGTATAGCATGTTCATATCATATAGGTAGTTTACCATGCATCAAGAAAAACATTTTTAAATCAGCATAATCGATTAAGCAGTATGTGTAATCGATTATCAAGAATTCAGTTACTAACTGATCCGATGTTGTTATATGTTAATTGATTAAGACACTATATAATCGATTAAGACGTAACCGAAAACTAATTTTTAACAGCTCGTTAACCGATTAAGTGGATGAATAATCGATTAATGTCTGTATCAGTAGAATTAGTATAAATGTTGTAATTCTTGCCAATGTGACATAACTTGCATATTTTCGAAAATAGTTAAAGAGAATACATTGCATTACAATGAGAAAGTGCATTTAGAAAACTTAGAGAGTGAGAGCATTCTGATCTAGGCTTAGAAAGTAAAATCATTGCATGTTTTCTCTAGTTTTCTATGGATTGCATTCTTGCATAAAGTTCTTGATTTCTTTGAGAGAAAAGTGAGGAAAATATTTTATTCTGAAAAGAGTGCAAATCAATTTTTAGAAAAAACTAATGCATTAAATTTCATTTAGAATTAGGTTCTTGTGGATTTTCTGCTTATTGTTTTAAGTTGCGTTTTAATTGTTGAATCCGAGTATTAAGTACTCAAGTCCACTCAACAAAATATGTTATGAACAAGGAAGTTGATCTCTTTGTGAACAGTTTCACTACAAGAGAGATCTTGATAATCTTCACATAGACTAAAAGGTCTTGGTTCGAGCGATACCGAGGGTGAGGCCGAAATGCGAAAGGATAGGAGATATTAGTTGGCGAATTAGGTAGGTCAAACCTAGGTTGTCAAGCTCATAGGTTCCAAGAAAGAAGCGACTTAGTTTTTCTGTTTTTTAATTGGAAGTGTGTGTGTAAACTTGCAATTTCAATAGTGAAGAGAACTCTCCCGAGATCATAAGGGGTGGCTTGGATATAGTTTACAGTTGACCGCAAACGAACCAAGATAAAAATTCATTGTGCACCTCTTTCTATGAGTTTATTCTTAACTTTGTTGATTAATTGAGTTAATATGAGTTGCATGTGATAATTTGTTTTACTGTCTTTCTGTAACTTCGATAATCAATTAATTGTGTAAAGAATTAGCAATGGGTAACTTGTTGTGTAAGAAACCACAGAATCAAGTAGTGCAAGGTTCAGGATAATCGATTATCCACAAGCATAATCATTTACATCCAAACACTATTTAATCGATTAAGTGCAGTCAGTTTTAGTTTTGCGCAAAATATAGGAAAAGCGGAGTAAGTGATCTGCAACACCTATTTAACCCCCTTCTAAGTGTATTCTGATCTATTGATACCTAACAAATATTTTGTAAAGAAGAAAAACATATGATAAAATATTATGAATTTTGGAGATAAACAAAATCGGTTAATCAACATATATGTGGATTTCCCCCATATAAATAGTTGGTGGATGTATTTCTAGATGAAAAAAGTCAAATCCAGAAACACTTTTGGAGATCAACAAAAATATTAATAAACATATTAACTATTAACTATGGTAGAGAAGATGATGTAATTGTTCTTTTGATTGTTTGGACATGTGTAAAAGATTAAAGTTTTACTAAGAAGAGTATATCAACTGAAAATTAGTTCAATTCCTGAAGGAAGATAAAGGGCAATAAAAACCATAGTTGAAATGATAGAGAAAGATTTATAGATCACTAGTTTGTTTACAACATTATTTATAATAAAATATTATGGGCTCTTTTCATCTATGTAGTCAAATTAGTTCAATTCCTAAAGAAAGATAAAGGGGAATAAAAATCATAGTTGAAATGATAGAGAAAAATTTATAGATCACTAGTTTGTTTACAACATTATTTATAATAAAATATTATGGGCTATTTTCATCTATGTAGTCAAAACTACATAGTAAGGTTATGCTTGGTTGTTGTTGAAACATATTAACTATTGAAGTGTAAGCTTGAAAACTCATATTTGGCTGAATAATTAACATGTTCCCGGATGAATAATTAACATAGTAATGCACTAAGTATATGTCCGAAAAAGCAATTCTGGATGACAAAATGATGTATTTGGAAACACGCCTTTTGGATGAATAAAAAATGTCTACGAAATTATTGATGAATAACTAATTTATTAATGCGGTAAGTATATAACCAAAAACGTGTTTTGGATGAACAAAAAAAAAGTTTTGTTTCATCCTGGTTAATTGCACACCTCGTCTGGCCAGGATGAGATCCATCTGATCAAACAGGGACCAAATAGACACAGTTTAAGTACTTACGTCACACTCTCGTAAGTCTCATAATCACATCTGACAGTTCATTTAATACGTCCCCAATTGAATTTTGCCACGCCACCTATTCCCTTGGATAGATGACACGTCACCTTACAGGAAGTATTTCATATTCTATCATTCTCTTATCATAAACACTCACACTCACTTTCATAAGTATATTAACTCTCTCACTCATTGCTATAATTTACTCTCATAATATTCCTTACATTTATACTGACTTGAGAGTTAGAGAACCTTTTCAGGTACCTCCCCCAGCAGGTCCAGGCCCTGCAACCACCAGATTAGAAGACCGCAGTACCCGGATATCCAGATCCGACCAACCTAGTAACTAGTAAAGAACATTGGCACCGTCTATGGCTTATCTACACCATGGTAACCACTAGAAATCAAGCAAACCCCACTAGCCACATAGAACCAGCAACCGCCAGCCAAAGTCATCCCCATCCCCAAGCCACAAACACCAATCACCCAACAACTTCTCCAGATGATACAAACACAAGGGCACATCATCCAACAGCAAGCTCAACTCCGCGCTGAACTCCGCTAGTCCAGACTAGAATCAAGCCTATGACCATCACGACTGGCACTCCCTGAGCATAGCGTCGAGTCCGCTGGTGTGTCCCACCCTATGCACACTATCCCAAAACCACAAAAATCACAAATAATAGCCGCCCACTATACCACAACACTTCTAGGGCAAAACACCCCTTCACCGAAGCCATCATGACCACCCCCATACCCAAACATTTAACCCGACCAAGCAACATTGACCACTATGATAGGACATCTCACCCCCGGGACTACCTTGACGCCTTCTAGGTGACCATGTTATTCCATGCAGCTTTAGACCCCATCATGCGTCAGGTATTCTCACTCACCCTGAAATGAGCTACTCTGTAGTTGTTTACACAGATTACACCTAATAGTATAGACCAATGGTCTACCTTGGCACATATGTTCAACGTCTGATTTACAACAAGTAAAGAACAACCACATTCATCCTATACCTTTCCAGCATTCGGCAAGGTCCACACGAGTCCATCCTGGCATACTTGAACATGTTTAACACGGATACGATGAAAGTACACACCGTAACTCCCGATGTGGTAGTGCATATACTGGTCACTAGTCTACAAGATGGCCTTTCTAGACAAGAGCTGGACAAATACTTAGACCTCACAATGGAAGACCTTCGTTCCAAGATGCTGCAATTCATCAACGTCGAAGAAACTCACCACTTTCCCTCGTTTGCCCGGTACATTGAGTTTTGGCCATCACGGGGAGAAAGCGGCCCAAGTTTCAAGACACTCCTCGAAATGCCCCAAAATTGCCCAGAAAGACTAAGTATACTGTGTACACTCCCCTTAATGCCAGTTGCTCTAGGGTCCTGCAAGAGGTCATGGCCATACACCTCTTCCAGCTTTCCAAGCCTAATCCGAATAAAAGAACAAGAAACCAAGACAGGTCCAACTACTGTGAATTCTACAGCGTCTTCGGCCAAATAACTAAACACTACACACAATTATGAGACACAATAAAGGACCTTATACAAGTCGACCACTTACAACACTTCATCGTTGGGGCACATCAACAAAAGCGACCATCTCCACCTCAAAGACATAGTCCACCCAGGAGACGTTCCATCCCCAGAATCCAACATGGACGTCCCCCGAACAAGGACCATACCGATAGGTATCACCAAGGTAACCAAAGAAGGAAAAGCCTGGTTGATATTAACACTACTTCTAGAGGATTTGTAGTAGGAGGAACCTCTAGGTCCGCCTAGAAAAGATATGTAAGGGAGGTCATGCAGACTACAACTAGAGATGCTCACCATCAGCACACATATAGGATCCCCCCCATCTCATTCGACGACCGTGATTATAAGGGTGTTGTTTGGGGATATGACGATCCTCTGGTCATCATGGTCAACCTTAATAATAAGAAGGTTGGTCGGCTCTTCATCAACCAAGGGAGTTCTGCAGATATAATGTTCCAAGACCTCTTCGAAAAGATGGACATACATGATCGAGTCCTACAACCTTGTGATGGGAAGCCAATGGGTTTCGTAGGTCAGGGAATCACCCCGTGAGGGTATGTGGACGTATGGATAACAATAGGTGACCATCCCTTAAGCATAACTCCTCAAACCAAGTTTCTTATCATCAATTGTAAGTCCGTATATAATGCCATCATGGGTCGACCAATGCTTAACCGCCTTGAGGCTATGGTCTCCATACCACATCTATGTAAGAAGTTCTTCTCTCCTGATCTAAGAGTGTGCACAGTCCAGGGGATCAACACAATGCCCTGATTTGTTATCAGATGAGCCTCCGGCAAAACACATAAACAAGTGGAAGACCACCCCCAACAAAAAAACCTCGAAGGATCGACATGGTTGACTTGGGCAACACCCTCTCGGATGGTCAAAAGTCACAATTGGTGAAATGTTTGAATAACAACAAGGACCTCTTTGTTGGTGTGCAGCCGATATGCTGAGAATTGACCCTTCGTTTATGTGGCATCGGTTAACTACCAATCCGAGAGCAAAAGTAGTGGCACAAAAACGAAGGTAAATGGGGCAGAAAGAATAGCAAAAGTCGCCAAGAAAACTGCATAATACTTGAAGTCGGGTTCATCCGGGAAGTCACCTACACCACATGGTTATCAAATGTACTGCTAGTGAAAAAATCGTCTACAAAACGGCAAATGTGTGGATTACGCAAATTTGAATAAAGTGTGCCCAAAAGATCCATACCCATTCCCAAATATTGATCATTTAGTGGATAATTTGTCCAGTTATCAATACTTATCCTTGATGGATGCCTAATCAGGTTACAACTAGATTCCTATGTACCCACCAGACTATAAAAAAAATGCCTTCATCATCAATAAAATGACATACTGTTACACCATTATGCATGTTGGTCTAAAATATATCGGGGCCACATTCCAAAGAATAATGAATAAAGTATTTGGCGATCAAATAGGGCGACATATGGAGGTATATATGGATGATATGATTGGAAAGAGCCTCCCCCAGGAAGATCATGTCTCCATTCTAGAAAACATCTTCCAAGAGCTTTGCAAGTACGACATGCAGCTAAACCTTGAGAAATGCACATTCGGGGTTGAAGCTAGGAAATTCCTAGGCTTCCTACTAACAAGTCGGGGAATAGAAGCCAAACTCACTAAATGTTGGGCCATTGTCGATATTAGAAGCCCCTGATTAGTAAAGGAGGTCCAACAGCTAAACGGTCGGTTGTTAGCCTTATCCAGATTCCTTCCTACGGCCGCCAAACATTCCATTCCCCTCTTTCAAACAATACTTGGTTACTCCTGCAGTTCTCACTAGGCCAGTGCCCGGTGAAACACTATATGTGAACTTGGCGGTAGTAGATGAAGCTATAACCGCCGCCCTTATCCAAGCAATTGATGAAGGATAGCGTTCGGTCTACTTCACAAGTAAGGCATTGTAAGGTCTAGAACTTATGTAACAACAATTGTAAAAGGTAGTTTACGCCCTCTTAATGGCCACTAGGCATTTAAGGAAATACTTCTAATCCCATCCAATGGTGGTAGGGACCAACCAGCCCACCAAAAGCATCCTGCAAAAACCGGAATTGGCCAACTGGATGATATCTTGGTCCATTTAACTGTCACAGTTTGATATCCGATATGAACCTTGGATAGCCATTAAAAGTCAAGTTTTATCAAACTTTATCGCCAACCTGACCTCACAACTGGATAACCAAGGCGAGACTTGGACCATCTATGTAGACGGATCGTCTAACCCAAAAGGAAGTGGAGCCAAAGTATTGTTGGATAACAATAATTTGGTGACCATTAGCCTTCACTCACCTTCACTTTCCCCTCATGAAATAATTAAGCTGGATACGAAGCATGGATAATTGACTTATAGCTAGCAAGGGAGGTCGGCGCTGTAAAGGTCACCATCTACAGTGATTCCCGGAAGGGAGGTCGGCGCTGTAAAGCATTCACTCACCTTCACTTTCCCCTCATGAATTCTGTTATGCTACCTTGAGTGGGTATGTTACAGCACAATGAATTGAAAAAATTTAAATCCAAAACAATGTCTTTTCCTTTCAAGTAGGAAGCAGGACGGGTTTTCCGGAAGTTCAAGTTGCAGTAAAATACTCTAACAATTTCAGGATAAATATCATTTCTTTCACAGCAAAAATTGAAAAGGTTTTGTTGCCTGATAAGTGCCAAAAGTATACACTTTTCACCATCATTTTATGGCACTTATCCTATGCAAATTGTAGAAAACCAACTTAAATTAACACTTTTTAGGTGAATATTGCATGATTAAATAAATTGGTTCTTTATTAATTATTGTCCAAGTTTTCTTTGAGTTTTGTAGGAAATTGGATAGTAAAGAATAAATTGAAAGATGGATAAGAATTCAAGCCAAAATTCAAGACAAAAGCTCAAAATGAATTGCTAAAAGTAATCAAGTTAAAGCATGGCATGCTATGTGCTTAATTTGGTTACTTAGCCTTGAAGAAAGGTAGCTTACTTCGTCTTGAAGAAACCTATGTTAAGGTAGGCCAAGCAACTTGCAAAAATCAAATGCTTACCTTAACTTAAAGAAAACAGCCCAAAAGTGCCAAGCAACAAACAAAAATCAAGTAACAAACCAAAGGAAAAAAGGTTGCTTCACCATGAAGAAATGAAGCACATAGCACCTGGCCAAGTCAGCCAGGCACCAAGCACCAGGTCAGGTCAGCTAGGCACCAAGCACCAGGTCAGGTCATCCAGGCACCAAGCAACAGGCCAGGTCAGGCAGGCACCAAGCACCAAGCCAGGTCAGCCAGCACCAAGCACCAGGTCAGGCCAGCTAAGCTGCTGAAACAGGCAGCTGAGTGTGGAACCAGTCAGCTGAGCGGCTGAAACATACAGCTGAGCGGGGAACCAGGTAGCCAAGCTGCTGAAACAGGCAGCTTAGCGGGGAAACAGGTGGGCGAAGCGGCTGGCGCACCAGAAAAGTGATTTTTTGGTCAAATCATGGAACATCTTACTTTTTATTTGCTTAAAGGCCAAGAACATGACCTCATGGATGAGATAAGGATATGACAAGAAGGAGGAGGTGTCATCATGCATGTAACCAAGCCCACCATAGGGGTCAAGTAGGGGCCAAAGTGGCTCTTCATAGGGGCCAAAGATGACCAACTTAGCTACCAAACAAGGCAGCTGAGCATCAAACACCTTAGCCTATAAAAAGGCACGAAATTCTCATTTGAAAAACATTGTAAATTCATTCTAAATTATTCCTATTTGATTCCTCTTCAGTTCCTTTCATTTTAGGTAGTTTTTAGGCTACTTTTAGAGTAGATTTTCATGTAATTCAAGAGGAGAAAAGGAGAAGGCAAATGAGATGCAAAAATCAATTTTGTACTCTCATTTGGAACTCAAAAGCATCCAATCCTTGGATGAATGGCTCATGCTCCTAAACATTTTCTTTTGAACAAGGTTAAGTAATTTCTACTTCTTCTTAATTTACAGAAGTTTGGATTTTAATCATTCAAGTTGGTGCTTTGGTTAATATTATTTGTTTGAGAAGTAATTAATGCTATTTTTAGATTGATCACCTAAAAAATGAGTTCTCAAGTCAATAAAATTACTTTTCTCAAACACTTAACAAATAAACTAAGAAGTAGTTGTACTACTTAGTTTATTTGCCAAGTTAAGCATGCTTTTCATAAGATCTTACATTCATTACTAATTCAATATTAGAGTCGCCAATGGTTAGGGTGTGACAACCTAATCTCTTTTATGGCCGTAGTATTGTTTAAGTAATGAACATAAGTGTTTATCATTCTACCATTTTAGGATATACACTAAAAGGAGGATTTCAGACCTTGGTGTTTGGGGTTAACCAAAGTAAAACATAAGAACTTGTCTAAGTAGTTCAAACTCAAAAGAAGATAAGTAATATATTTTCCTTATTCAAAAAGATTTTTTTCAAAATGATCTTGTCTCCTCAAGAATTTTTTAATATCTAGTTTTATGTTCATTGTTTACTTGTTTATATTCACTTTAAACAAAAACCAATCAAAATATGTTCAACTCCATTATTTGTGCATTGACATATTTATATGATTCATTTTATTAGGCAATTCCTTGTGGTTCGACATAACCATATACTATACTACAATTGATCTTGAAAGAGGTGTAAATTATAAAATAGTAAAGTGTTATCAATAAATTTATTTGTTGAAAACACCTTTTAATATACAAAAGTGATGAAACTAACTTACAAACTTTTATTTATTGTTATTTACTTTCCGCATTTTATTCTTTAATACCAACCTTCCTTAAGGAAGAAGTTTGGTTTGTTAATAAAATGAACCCGAAAGGGAGTAAATAAATAAAACGTCACTAAGTTTATTATTCTTTTGTTCTTTATTTATTTTTGTATCTAACAACTAACTATTCATCAATTTTATATATTAGAATACCATTAACCCGGTGGTGGAATTTATTCCACAAAACCGAGATGGTATTCAAAAGGTACTTAATAATTATGTAATAGGTAATTGCTTCGATACCATTGTACCGGCATTAGAATTTATTCTAACAAAGCTGATATGGGGCAAAGAAGGAATGACTTATTTACATGATTATTAACGAAGTAAGTCGTAACAGGAATATTCTTGAAGCCATTATATCGGAGTTGGAATTTATTTCAACAAAGTCGAGATGGTGAACAAAGAGTAAAACCGAGTTCTCTTACTTAATCAAACAAAAAGAACATAACGACAATGAGAGTATTAATCTTTCAACAAATTGACACTGATGTCAGGACGATTTGTTGAGAGGAGAAAACTCCCAATAAAAAACACTGAGATACGCTTTCAACATTGCCGTAAAAGATAAGGGAAAATAAAATTTTCAAACTCAAAGTTCTCGACATTACCGAATTTTGGAGTAAAGATGGTTCGTCCATGGAAGTGTTTTTCGAAGACATTGCATTGATCATTGTTTGCGAGAAGTCATGCTAAATCGAGAGGGTTAGACTCCAAGGATGAAGTCCCTTGCTTCTTTTGAGTCACATCTTTAGCCAAGGGTTTAGTGAAAATAGCTGCTAGTTGGTTATGAGTATCAATGAATTCTACAGTCACATCTTTCTTTTGGACATGGTCCCTAAGGAAGTGATGCCTTATATCTATGTGTTTGTTTCTAGAAGGCATAATTGGATTCCTTGTGAGATTTATAGCACTAGTATTGTCACATTTTAGAGGAGTGCAACCTAACTCTAAGCCATAATCTCGTAATTGTTGTTTAAGCCACAACGCTTGGGCACAACAACTACCTGTTGTTAGGTATCAGTAACATAATACACCTAGAAGAGGGGTTGAATAGTGTCGCGGTTCCCACTTACCGTTATTTGCACCAAAGCCCTATTCTAGAAAATTACCCAGTTAATCGATTAAAGCTATGACTTAATCGATTAAGTCGCACATAATTAGTAGTTGCTGACTGGCTCAATTACACAACAAAT
The DNA here is from genome assembly GCF_001865875.1 of Lupinus angustifolius. NCBI lineage: Eukaryota > Viridiplantae > Streptophyta > Magnoliopsida > Fabales > Fabaceae > Lupinus > Lupinus angustifolius. Next base: position 14,611,174 of record NC_032010.1, read on the forward strand.
TACAGATTATACAGAAATGATATAAAAGATATATTTGAACACAAATGATCTTTATTTGGAAGTAATACTATATTCAAAATATCAGCTACAATAGGTAATTAAAAGCTACTTAAAATAATAAAGAGATAAGGGAAATAAACAACCTCCAACAAGTTTTTTATACTGGTTCATTTAGCGGTCCACTACAAAACAACATCCAGTCCTACCCTCTGATATGAGAGATTTTCTTCACTAAAATTGAAGCCAATGTATCTTACATACTCACTTCCAATTACTAGACCTTGAACGCTACCTTCTTGAGTTCCCAGAACCTCTACCTTGGTTTGACCTTACCCAATCGCCTAGGAAAACCTTTCCTACAATCCAGCCCTAGCCAAGAGTATGTTCTAAACTCAAGACCTCCAAGTCTTGGTGAAGACTCTCTGATCTCGTTGGTGGTACGACACTAAGAGAAGACTTTCCTTATTACACAAACAACACAAAAAACAGAGTAATGTGAAGCACAAAATAGTTCAAATATTACAAGAAAGAACAAGCTATAAACCCTACACAAATCTCACAATTACTATGAACATGTATAAGATCAGAATCATGAAGAACATGTAATATCAACCCTTAAGAAATCTTACTATGAACATGTATGAGATCAGAATCATGAAGAACATGTAATTTCAACCCTTAAGAAATCTCTAAACATTAATGAAAGAATCATGCAAGAACAAGATAGAATGATGAACATATTGAATAACATGCAATGGATGTTATGTTAATCCCAAAGCATGATACTATCTCAATCGAATCTCACATGCAATTCTCTATGCCTATATGACATACATTGAACATGAAAATATGCAACTTAGCAATTCTAAACTGAGTGAATGAAAGATCTAAAATCGTATATGAAATCTGTTGAAAATACAGTTTATATAGAAAAGTAGGTTTGCACTAAGTTAATCGATTATGTTGCATGTTAATCGATTAACGGGTTGTTAGAGAGTAACTAAAATCTGGTTTTTAGTTATCTGTTGAAACTGTTAAAAATTGTTTTCGCGTTAATCGATTAAAGCTTCACTTAATTGATTTACTGGCATATTTTCAATTAAGATGTTAATTGGTAAACTACCTATATGTTATGCTTATCAACTATACATGGTTTCCCTTTATGTTATGCCTAAAATGCACAAATAACATGTATGATTAATGCATGAACATATAATAAACTTGATGGCATGTCTAATGAAAATGATATGATAGTTTTTAGACTTTATGAGATTTGCATCTAGGTTTACCTAACCTAGACTCAATAACTAAGACACATCTAAGACTCTAGTCTAGACATGAAGCTCTTGAATCTATGGCATGTTGATTTGTTGAGTTGTCTTTAAGCTTTCACTAAGTCCTTTGTCTTCATCAAAACATAGGCAAGCTTACGTGCTCTCTTGACACATTTGTTGAAAGGAGTTTTATTTTGTGTATTTTATTTATTTGGTAAAGTAAGTGAACTCAGTTTTATTCTTTGTTCACCATCTCGGCTTTGTTGAAATAAATTTCAACTCCGGTATAATGGTTTCAAGAATATTCCAGTTACAACTTACTTCTAATAATCATGTGAATAAGTTATTCCTTCTTTGCCCTATCTCGGCTATGTTAGAAAAAATTCTAACGCCAGTACAATGGTATCGAAGCAATCCCCTATTACATAATTATTAAGTACCTTTGAATACCATCTCGGTTTTGTGGAATAAATTCCAACACCGGTTTAATGGTATTCTAATGTACAAAGTGATGAATAGTTAGTTGTTGGAAACAAATAAATAAATAAATAAAGAACAAAACAATGATAAAGTTAAGTGACCTTTATTTATTTACTCCATTTTGGATTCCTTTTATTAACAAACCAAACTTCTTCCTTAAGGAAGGTTGGTATTAAAGAATAAATAAATTGTGAAATGTGAATAACAATAAATAAAAGTTAGTAAGTTAGTAAGTTAGTTTCATCACTTTTGTATATTAAAAGGTGTTTCAACAAATAAATTTATTGATAACACTTTACTTTTTACAATTTATATCTCTTTCAAGATTCAATTGTAGTAAGTATAGGGTTATATCGAACCACAAAGAATTGTCTAACAGAATGAATCATATGAATATGTCAATGCACAAATAATGAGGGAACATATTTTGGTTGTTTTTTATTTGATTTGATATGCACATAAACACTTAACAAGAAACATAAACTAAGTATTAACAAATTCTTGAGGAGACAAGATCATTTTGAATGATGAAAGTATTTCTTAACTTCTTATGTATTTGAACTACTTAGACAAGTTCTTATGTTTTACTTTGATTAACTCCAAACACGAAGGTCTAAAATTCTCCTTTTAGTGTATGTCCTAAAATGGTAGAATGATAATCACTTATATTTATTACTGAACAATATTACGTCTACAAAGAGATTAGGTTGTCACACCCTAATCTTGGCTACTCTAATATTGAATTAGTAATGAATATAAGATCTTAAGAAAAGTATGCTTAACTTGGAAAATAAACTAAGTAGTACAACTACTTCTTAGTTTATTTGTTAAGTGTTTGAGACAAGTAATTTTTCATGACCTGAAATCAGTTTTTAGGTGATCAATCTAAAAAGAGCATTAAGAACTTCTCAAACAAATAAAATTAACCAAAGCACCAACTTGAATGATTAAAATTCAAATTTAGAATAAAAGAAGAAGAAGAAATACATAATCAACTTTCAAATGAAATTGTTTGGAGCATGAGCCATCCATCCAAGGATTGGATGCTTTAAGTTCCAAATGAGATTACAAAATGGATTTTTGCATCTATTTGACTTCTCTTTTATCCTCTTGAATTATAAATTAAAAACTATTAAACTTACTTACAAAAGCTTCTATGAACCGAGCTTTCAAACTAAGAAATAAGAAGAGAGAATTGTGTTTTTTCTTAAGGGAAGAAATCCTCTTGAATGAAGGAAATGTCTTCCTATTTATAGAGTTTTCCCTGCCACTGTTGAGCTGCTTCTTTGCACCGCTCAGCATCTGACCAAACCCTTTAGCATGGGTTTGGTCACTTGGTCAAGTAGATTGGTCACCTTCTTAAGCTTGACTCACCAAGGCTAGTTGTGAGCTATGGGATCAGCTATGGTGAGCTACACTTGAAAATCCTATGATGGGCTACTTGAAGTGAGGTCGTGCATGACTTTATGGTTTCTTGATGGCTAAGTTAATTCTGGGTGCATACCACTGAGCACACATGTGGCACCGCTAAGCTGTCTACTTGAGCAGCTTTTGACATATAAAAGGATTAAACCCAAGGCAATCTAACATCTAAGGCCTTCTAATCTAGGGATGCGGAGGAGGATCTCTGTCATCAGGTACGATCAGATTACTATCACCTCGGATGAGGAATCTCAGCTTCTCAAACACTACATAAAACCTCGCATTCTATGCCTCAGCGGTGTTCTGGACAAAGCTCCTCAGAGGCTGATAGTGGTTATCAATGTAAGCAACCTGACGCTCCACAAATTGTTCCAAATCAGTATGTTATGAGTCCTTCAAAGACTGAAAGTGTAAGTCCATCCTGTTGTTCATCCTTTGCTCCATGGCATCCAACTAAGCTAATCCAAAGGATGATTCCTGCAGCGCAGTTCCAGATGGCTCCCCTTGAGTTTCTACATTAGGTTGATCTGTACCAGCCTGATCCTCATCATCAGATAGCTCCAAATCCACTGTAGTAAAATCTTCCTGGTATTACCAAGTACTTCCATACTTGTAGATACCCATTATGTGGATAAGGCTTTCACCAACAAGGTGATCTTTGTCAGAACTCTCTATGATGATGGTGTCAGATACGTCAATATGCAGATAGTCAATATTTTTCGATATAAAGATGTTGTAGGGGAGAAATTTGGATTGTGATGTAGAGACATTATACATGACCTTTAGAATTTCATCAGGCCAATTAACCAATATATTCTCCTTCACAGCATACATAAATTTCAGATCATTAACAGTAGGTTGTGCGTGATTAGTGTTCCTCTGAATCAAGATGTATGCAATTAAATAGTGAAGCAATCTATTCTCTACCGATAAAGAACCAGCTTTAGTCAGTTCTCCTTGGACATACAGATGGGGACCTCTCAGACATGATTTATGTACCTCAGCAGCATCGAAATCAGCAAGCCATTCATAATCACCTAGGCTAACACCAGTAGTGGACAAGCCACCCATATTCATAAGAATGCTACTATCCATCTCAAACAGATTTCCCAAAATCATAGACCAATGTCTACCATCCTTGTAACGGAAGTTAGCATAAAATTCCCTAATCAAAGCGGGGTACAATTTACCCTTTAATTCCAAAAACATTACAGCTCCCTAAGCCTGCATACCTTGCGGAAATTCGAAATTTTGTTCCACCATCCAGGTAAGATCAACATACCTTATGCAGGTGGGTTTCCTTCACAAAAATTTGGACAATTGGGTCTCCTGAAGTATGAGTGAGTAGTAGGGATCCCCATGGTCGTGCCTCACGTTTGGATTTGAAGATGAAGCATTAGGAGGCCTACGAGTGCAGTGAGCAATTGTCTTGAACCTCTTCGAACATCCTATTTCCATTGTTGATTAAAACCGTGAGTAATGAGAGGAGAAGGAGGATAAGGGAGGAACCCTAGAGCTTAGGGTTTGAAATTGGGAATGGGATTTCTTGGGAAATAGAGAAACGGATTAGGTGAATTGAGGTGCACAAATGGGTAAAGGTGAGGTTTAATACTTCTATTAAGCTAAGATTTCGAAATTGTTGTTTGCATTTGAGATTTTCAGAGAAAAGGAGGAAGAGAAGGAGTGAAAAAGTGACAAAAAGGCATCTGATTCTAATATATTTGATGTCGTTAATCAATTAAGTGTCGCATTTAATCGATTAAGCAGTGTAAAAATTCCTGTTACTTAGATATAGTAACTTGTTACACATTATTTAAAAAAATTGTTTATACTTGAAGTGTTTCAATTTTATTAAAAAATAGTTTGAGCATTACTACTATTGTATATTCGAGAGTGCAGGATAGAAGTACCTATTTAGACTTAGACTAATTTGTCTTGAAGCTTTGTCTTCTTTGTCTTCATAAGTATTCTTCCTTTTCTTCTTTTTGGTGATGTTGGTGTCTTCATCAAAATCGTGCCAAGGTCAGGAGCAAAGATCTTCTTCACAACTAGAACCCTTGGTTACTAACAACTAGAACCCTTGCTTTTTGATCATGCCAAAAGGGGGAGAAAGTGTTGTTTGAGTTTCGCAGGTCGTATTGAGCTTCCGCATCTAATTTTGGAGCCCTACCTATATATCACCTCCTATATGGATTGATGGGGAGAACAAAGTGAGGGAGAGCAGCGCATTCTAATTCAACCATTGCAAACACTTGTTGTCCAACATCAAGATAATTAAAGAAATGATTGTTTAAAGTTTGTCATCATCAAAAAGGGGGAGATTGAAATGGGAAATAGTCAAAGGTTGCCTTTATGATTGACCTACATAGTTTTGATGAAGACAATGATTTAAATGGAAGCTTGAAGATATGGACATCACAACAAACAACATGACAAAGACTCGAGGTCAACATCGTAGACGTAGGATTATTTTAATATTCTAAGAAGTCCTAAGATGATTGCCTAGTTTAGAGTCTAGGTTAGGTAATCCTTAGGTGGAAGTCTCACAAGAGTTTAAAATGAAATTCGTATAGATTGAGGCATTACAGCTAAACATATATGATAAGTAGAATCATGCGTAAGCATTAAGCATACATGGTTTTTGTGCATAAAAGTTGTATCTATTTCAAAATCATGTATTGCATGTTCATTCATTACATAGAGAGTTACCATGAATTAATGAAAAACCATTTTCATAAATATTAGTCGATCATGTCTTGTGCAAATCCGTTGATCGATTAAGGATTGGTGTAATCGATTAAAAGGAGTTACAATGGCTAACTTCCTAGGATTTTTGGCTTATTAATCTATTAAAGAGATTGATAACCAATTAAGCCTTAACAGAAAAACAATTTTGCATAAACACGTTAATCGATTAAGATAGTAGATAACCGATTAATGTCAGGTTAAATTAGTTTCATATAAAAGCTGTATTTTCAACCAATGTGCATTATGAAGAAGATTCATAAATTTTCATTGAGAGAAAGAAAACCAAGATTCTCATTACAAAAATCCCATAAATCTTGCTTATTCTTTGAGTGAAAGAGAGTGAAATCTTGTGTTGTTTTCATAAGAGAAAAGAGAGAGAAATTTTACGTCACATTCAGTTTTAGGCTTCTTGTGAGTGTTCTATAGTGCTTTTTATAGTTGATTTCAGAGTTTATATTCACACATTAAGTGTACATCGATAACTCGGCAAACATTGTGAAAAAAAAGATTGGTTCTCTTGATGTGTTAGTATAATCGTGAAAATAGAATTGTGTCTTCACAAAGACAGGAAGTCTTGGATAGAGCGAAACTTCAGCAAGGGCTAGAATTGCGAAATGTGTGGTATCTGAGTAGGCGAGTTGTGAGGTCAAAGCGAGTGAGTAGGCTCATCGGATTCAAGAAAGATGTTCTTCATAGGTGTATTGGAAGTGTGATTGTATCAAACAATTGTTTTCCAATAGTGAAGAAAAATCTCTCGAGATCAGAAGGGGAGGCCTGGATGTAGTTTGCAAGTGGACCCGCAAACGAACCAGTATAAAAATCCTTCAGCATTCTTATTTCCTTATCTCTTTTACATGTCAGTCTTTATTGATTTCTTAATTGTTTGATTTCTGTGATTTGTGCTTACTGTTATTAATCTGTGTTAAAATCAAGAATCAATTTATGGCAAAAAAGATTGTTAATCACCATTGTTTGCTTTGCAAGAAATGTAGTTTTCAAGAATAACAAGATACAATATAATAAATTAAAGTTGTTAATAATCGACTAACTCTAGTTGTGAATAATCGATTAACAAGGTTAATAATCTATTGAAAGTAGTACTTTCTATTTTGCGAATTTGTTAGAAAAGCGGGACTAGTGATCCGCTACACTTATTCAACCCCCCCCTGGTACCCAACACTCCTCTAGGATGACATAGATATAGCGGGCATAGGGCTTTCCCTTTTCCAGTCCTGAGCGAGCCGAGGCGACTGCCTCCTCATCAATTGAAACAGTTGGGAACCTGGTTGAATCCGCATCGGTGAGGTTGACCGATGGCTCGGGTTGACGGGTCAAAGTATCAACCGGTGTTGGCTGACCCGAACCATGGCCAGATGAAGGACGAACCTTTGGTTCTTACCAAGGAGTGGACCTCTCCATGGGTTGTCTAGGAGAAGGAGTCGGCGAGCTTGTCCGCGCTCACTTGGAAACACCAGAGGCATGCTTCCGGTTCTTCAGGGAAGTATGCTTCAATAGCTTGCTCTGGTCCACTCGGTCACCCATTTTAGCTGTTGTAGAAAAGTGACAAAGACAAGTCAGATACATATAACAAAAACACAACTAAGTTGACCCCGGAAACCCGAGCAAGAAACTTACCGACCATCCCCTCAAAAACAGAATCACCCTGCGCCAAGGCATAGCATTCAAGGGTTCTCCTAGTTTCAACCCAGTCCAGCATCTCCTCAGTCGCATCGGCTTCGTGGGAATCTAGGTCTTCGAAGGGGTAGCTGAACTTGTCAGCCGGTTTATGATGGATACCACCATCCTAGGAGAAAGGTAACAAGGGCTTCCCTTCTAGCCCATAAGCCCACGTATGGCGGCTCCCATGAGCCTCTACCTGGTAAACATTGGCCTTCCAGTTCTTTATTGTACCCTTGAATGGATGGAATAGGGTGTGTTTGCTTTTTTACTGAAGGCACGTCCATCCCCAACGGCCATGCTAGTTTTCGTCCTTATTGGTGTTGCACGTCACCTGGAACATCTAGAAGAAAAGCTGGACAGTGCAGGGCAGCTCCATTACCTCGCAGAAAATCTTAAACGCTCGGATAAACCCCCAAACGTTTGAGTGGAATTGAGATGGAGCCACCTAAAGGAGACTTAGGACGACGACATGCCACCCGTTCAAGGGTATCTTCACCCCAATCCTACGAGTGACGTACTCGTACAAATAAAAACTCCATTTGTCCCTCGTCTCTGCCAAGAGGTCTTGACAAACTCTATCATCAGCCCCCAGGGCATACCAGCATATGTCATTGGCCGGTTTGACCAAGATGTCCATGTTCGGTCGAGCAGAAGCCATATAGGAACTGGGTATGCCCAACACCTCGCTATCCACCCACCAATAGTGAGAATCTAAATGGATCGATGCCTCCGAGATCGTGTACAGATTAGCTCAGTTAGCAAAGTTTCTCCCCATTATCAACCTGTCACTAGAAGAAGCGTCATAATCTGAACTAGATATTCCATCCAGGACCGAACACCACTTCTCAAGAAAAGTTGTCCAGTCCAGAGCGGTGGTACCCCTTCCGACCCTTCCCCTCCTCCGGTTACCTAGTAATGATGGGAGGGAAAGGTCTCTCAGACCATATCCACGGGCAGAGGCAAAACTCATACGCCAATGCTGGTGGGTTAATAGGAAAGTAAAAACGGGTAGGGGCCCGGGAAAAATGCCACCTCATCAAAGCTCGAGTCATGCTCGACATAAATGTCCATATATGTAAAAATTACTAAAAATAACAAGCAAAGGGTGAAAGGAATTACCGAGTAACTAAGGTTGTGAAGGCGGAAGAAAAAGTTTTAGCAAAGCAGATTGTCGAGTAGCGAAGATTGCAAGAAATCCTTTAAAGAATTTTAAGAAAGCAAAGTGAAGCCCAAATAAAGGAGGGACCCCCTATTTATAGGGGAGAATGGGACTAGGGCCCTCCTACAAGGCCCAACCCCAAAAACCACAACACAAGGACACGTGGCGAATAGGAAATGAACCATCATGACCTTTGACGTTTGAATGCCTCATACGAAAGATGGCTTTGGCCTCCACGAATCAACCGTTAGTAAAGCACAACAATAAATCCTTCACATACCAACTGTCATTGAAACACCACAATGATCTGAATCACACCAACAGACCTTTGACATACTCTTTCACCTAATTACCAATCAAACTGGGAGGTAATTGCTACGTCACCCTCCCGACCAACTAATTCCCTCGGACAAGTGGGCCACTCAGCTTATGCGGCTGGATGACACGTCATCCTCCCAGGAAACTAACCCCTTTCAGTTAAGAAACCTTGTATGATCGGACAACAAGACACTTCCGAATGTATTTTCGTCCCAAGTTATTTGTGGCATCCAAGATCGCTCAAGAACAGCTAGAGCCTGTCGTCATGCTCAACTGTCGAGCAAACTAACAAACTAGGGGCAACTGTTCCATCCTGGTCAACCGGACACCTCATCCGACCAGGATGGGATCCATCCGACCAAATAGGGGCCAAATAGACATGGTTTAAGTACTTACGTCACTCTCCCGTAAGGCTCATAATCACCTCTAACAATTCATTTAATACATCCCCAATTGAACTCTGTCATGCCACCTATGAGGTCAGTCTGTCCCCTTGGGCCAAGCAAGTCCAACTTGAAGGCTCGCGTCACCTCACATCAAGTGTCACTATTCCTAACACCTCATTCAATACATTCCTAATTGGGCTCTGCCACGCCGCCTCTAATTTCATCATGTCCCCCTGGATAGTATAGTTAGAGACGAACCTACTATGTGGCGGTGACAGGTTTGCTATACCTCTATGACACCTACTGTCAGTCACCATCAGCCACTGGATAGATGACACGTCACCACAACATTTACTATAAATAGGGGATGTCCCCTTACATGGAGTATCTCATATTCTCTCATTCTCTCATATCTTAAACACTCTCAATCACTCTCATAAGCACATTAACTCTCTCATTCATTGCTAGCATTTACTCTCATAATCTTCCCTAGATTTATACTGACTTGAGCTTTGGAGAACATTTTCAGATACCTCCTCTGGCGGGTCCAGGCAGTGCAACCACCAGATCATAAGACAGCAGTACCCGAATATCCATATCCGACCAATCCAGTAACCAACAAAGAACAAGTATAAAAGAAAAAAATAATGTATTAAATAATTTAGTAAAAAATGTTTATCCGTACTTATGTGATGGAAAATAAATGAAGAAAATAGAAATTTGTAGAAAATTCCAATAGAGAAAAATATATATTAATCATCTAACCTATTAGGTGATGATTAAAAGAATGAAGATGGGTGATGAAGAGGAAGGTAAAGGATTGATTTAATAGTGAAACAAAATTTTGAAAAGAAATATAAGAGAGTTTAGGACAAAATATATATTTTTTGGTATAGTTAAGGATATCTCATCACTTTATATATATTTCAAATTAATCTTTTTTAAAATATGTTATTGTTTTTCCCAATAAATATCACTTACCTGAATTAAACTCTTAACTCTTTTTTTTTTTTTTTTGTATATGATAGAATATGAATGTCAAACAAAAATAGGTGTGGTAACAAAATAAACTCTGACAGTCCTACCTCTCCCCACTTCCCAATAGTGCATATGGTATAATTATTTGGACTCATGAAATAATAGAAATGGACATTCTACAAATTTGCCATTTACTTATGAGACCTTCTCGTAAATTATGTAGTGAGGTCACTTGCTTCTCTTACTAACTGAGGAGCAGTGTTGACCGTTTCTTTTCTTCAAATTTTAACTTCTCCATTACTAACTAATTAGCATGTTTGAATTTAGGAATGGTAATAGGGCGTTCGGTTTATACTTATTCAACCCCAAACCTGAAATCTAAAACTCGAACCGAATTAAACGGGATTGAAAAAAAATGATATTATCACCGAATCTAATAGGTTTTGGGTAACCTAAACCCAATGGGAACTCGCCTGAACCGTGTATTTATATATACTAGCGTGTTGATAGCTACTATCGTGTTTGTCAACCCGCTTTCCTATCATTTATAATGTATAGTTTGTATGTCATAAATGTCAAACATAATATTTTGTGTTAAATATTTGTAATCTACAGTTAAATTTATTTGATTGGTGTAATGTTCTACATTAAAGAGTGATAGTCATAATGTAAGAATAAAAAATAATTAACCAAATAATATGAGCATATATTAGGTAGAGAGAAACATTAGGTTATATATAATTTTTTTTTGTAAAAATTAGAAAATAGTAAAGGCAAAATAGGGAGAACCACAAATTACACCATGGTAGGTGGTTATTTTAGGTTTTCCCTTTATAAGTAGTATAGATATGTCAAATTTATATATATATAAGTTTTAAATATGTATTTATATGTGATATTGTAATTTTATATATATTAAATGGGTTTGAGGCGGGGTTAGGATAAAATATCAACTATACTGAACCTGATAGTTAAACTCTGGTAAAATCCGAACCTGAATTCAAACTCAATCATATAAATTTTTCTATTAAATTTGGGTTGAGTTAGAGCGTATACCCATGAATTCAGTTTTAATTTCCACCCTATTTGCATTGTTTCTTCTCTTCTCTCCAATTCCGCAAAATCTATTTAAGAGAAGTGTAGAGGAGTGTGATATGATTACTACACTTCTTTTTATTCCTTATTTTAATTCATCAAATTGTATATTTTTACTACGCCTTTTATACCCTTTTAATTCCTTATTATTTATTTACAATATATATAGTAATATTACCCTCCATAGCTTCTATCTCGAAGATTATCGATGTTTTCTCCCCAATCCTCTTTGACCGTATCTGATCAAAGTTGCTCAATCTAGATGGATAAATTAATATACATTTATTTGCTACACATGAACTAAGTAACTTTAATTAAGTTTTACTAATAACCATAAAGTACCTGCTCAAAAAACAAAATCTCCTATTGTATCATTAATAAACAAGTAATGTCCACATCTAATATTTTTCTAGCATTTTTCTTTTCTTTCGATCATTTATTTTACTTTTTGCAACAAATTAATATTATGTCTATTTCTCACAAATTAATATTATGTCTACTTCTCAATATTTAAATTTTCAAAGATAAATTTTTTATAAACTAAAGAATTCACGGATAAGATTTTTCTAACATTTTCTCTCCTTTCAGTAACTCATTTTACTTTTTATCACATGTTAATATTTTCTCTACGTTCCTCACAACTTCTCAATGTTTAATTATTCATAATAAATTTTTCCTTCATCCAATAATATTTTACATGTTATTCAATTTTATCATTTCAAATTGTTCAATCTAAGTTAATATGTAATTTATATCTTTGTCCTATACTAATTTAACTTCAATAGAGTAATATAAAGCTATTGGTGCCAATGCAATTATATACTGCTAGTTTGATTATATGAAAGCTAAGTTCAAATCTCATATTCAAAACTACTACAGGAAGCTGGGCTCACACTTGATTATTCTCAAACTTGTAAATACAATAGTTAAACCAATAAAAGAAATATATAAAGTAAGGACGATATTAAACAAAACTATAACACACCAGCTAATATGATCAGCAAATCAAACTCTATAATTAAACTCCTTTGGCTCTTACTGAAGTGAAGAAAACTGATACTTTGTCATAGGAAACAAGACAAGCATTTTTTTTTTACTTTTGCAAAAAGCATTAGCAAAACTGGCTTCTCACTAATATCTTGTGATTTGTGGTCCTTTATTTGAGTGTCCTGAACATTAGAAAAATCAGGTAGTGCCTTAGAGAAATGCTACCAAAGATGCTTTAAAGAAGCCTACAGGTCCCACGTGTTCTATACATTCCACCTCTCAAAGGTATTCAGTTGTGATTTACACATTGGTGCTGCTTTTGTTGGCTTTCAATTCAAGTTGAAAGTTCACAACATTTACTTTCTGAACTTTCACTGACACAACTCAATATTGTATCTTCCATTAGTTCTGAAAGAATGGCTTCACCCATTTCAAAATCAACTGTTTCAGCTTCGAACCGGAGGTCCATCCATGCACCATTTTTCTCCATGTCTTTCCTAACATTTTTTTCCAAAGTAAGCGGTGGAGACGTGGGAAGGAAATGCCAGCACACTCCTTCCCAGACCTTGAGAATAACCTTTTGCATATTTGGAGTTGGCCTTATGCTAGGATTTAAAAATGATGCGAAAGGCGAGACCCCGAAGTAATGCCAACAAACCTCCATAAGAACTTCATTGGTGCAATCATATAGAAGTTTCTGATCCGGGCAAAGATGGCTTGATAGGAGCTCTACCTGATCAAACAACGAAGGGTCTAGTATCTTGTCCGATGAAAGGCATTTCATAAACAATTGATCCTTAGTCAATCCAGAGGTTTGCAGGACTTCTTTAATATAGTCATATATCAATTCCTTATCTTCAAGACAATGCTTTCCGCTATGGAATTGATTTACTGGTGAAGAATCTTGTTCTTCAAATTTCAGTGGCCTTACTCTTACTTCAACTGAAAATCATTAATGAAAGTGATGCCAGATTAAAATTTGTATAGTGAGCATAAAGTTATGCTACCAATTATTATATTAATCTCCAGGAAAAAAAATAAAAGACAAGAATATTCAACCAAACAAACATGTTGAAAACTATTTGTAGAGAAGTTCCAGGAAAAGCATGATTTAGAAAACCCACAGAAACCGGCATTTTATACTAGTTTCTAAAAATCTAGCTTCTCAAGAAAAGAGTTTAAGAACACTCAGATATTTTTCACATGGATCTAGTGCAGGAATGCTTACCAAGACTGATATCATCCTCTAAGAACGTATCAAGAACAGATACAGGACTCGGTCGCCCAGATATATCTGAACCACTTTCTAGCTCTTCAACTTTCATAGTGGTGGATAAGTGAGAAGGCGACGAAAGTGGAGATGATGATTGATTTTCGTCTGTTACATTCTGTTGAAAGAGAAAATGATAGTTTAGATAACTGGTCACACCAACAAAGAAAAACCATAAAACTAAAGCATCAAAAGATCTTAACAGTTCCTTATTTTGACTACACATCTAGCATAGTAATTAGTAATTACTTTATCTTCAAATTATCTATTGATGTAAAATATAAATAATAAGAGACATTACCTGCTTCAAACATTGAGAACAACTTGCACTATCATGAATTTCTGAGAAATTGTCATGTTGGTCGACCTTTCCTGTACCGAGGCAAACAGGTTCTGAGGAAGTTGCCAAGATATCTATCTCCTTTTCAGATTCTATATCATCTGCAGACAAATTAAGAAAGGATAAATAACAATATATAAAAAAAACACCACCCATACACACCAAAGTGTACCACAGCATCTATCAATGAAATCATTTTTGAACATGATACCTTCAATAACTATCTCATCTCTAACAAGAGAGCTATTTTCCTCTTCATCAACATGACCTTGGTCATCTGAGAATTTTGAGCCTGACTTAGTTTCTTGTACTTTATCATTAGAGCATGACCTTTCACTGCAAATGCATGACTGCTTCTCTTCATTGTCTGCTTCCAGATTTGAATGATCAACAGAGGTTGCTTGTTCGGGAGACAAATTATCCTCATTAGAATCCCAGTTTTTATCTTGAGCAGAAAATCTTGTCTGTGCAGTCACAAAATGGTGCTCCCAATCCCTTACAGGACTACCAAGGGGAGAAAAGTTGTACTCAGGAAGAGATAGTATTCTCCCAAGGGTGCTGGGAGTCCTCCTACTTGACAAGTCAATGTTCTCATCTCCATTACTTACAATCTCAGAAAGATGTTTCTTAGCCTCTATGTATAAGTTAGAAATCCTTGGTTTGGGATAACTACTATTTTCCAGTTCCATTACCAATTCAGAATCCTTCAACGTACCAGACTTATCTACTTTCATAACACCATTTGTACGTCTTGCAATTTTTTCAATGAAGAAATGATCCTTATTAGGAGATCGCATTCCGGAGTTGTCTTTACCAATTGCTTTGGCACTTGGCCTCTTGTTTTGAGATTCGGCAGGGTATTTTCTAGAGATCCCTTCAGAGTTCCCATGTTTCTCCCTTCCCATAGCATGCTTTAATTTCCTTTTTAACTCCGTAAGAGAAAAATGTGAACCACCTCTAACAGAAGGACTATTGTAGTGGACTTTATCATGGGAATGTATTGGTGAGTCAATGTTGTTTTCAGTTGCAGAATTTTTCAAGTCCATTGGCCCAGGCTTCAAAATAACAATCCTATTTGAAAAGTCAGTATTACCATTTTCATTTGTTGAAATTTTTGATTGAGACTTAACCTTTCTTCTGAAAAAGTTATGCTTCTTCTGGTTGACGATTTCCTTGGTGTTTTCCAGATTGCCAAGTTCTTGTTCAGAGAAATTGGAACCACTGACTGAACCGTACTCTTTCTCATTTTCCCTCCGAGAGTTCACAAAGTTTTCAACATATTTTGACAAAAGTGATTTTGGATCTTGTCGAAGTGAAAGGAAAAAATCCTTATCTGAACTTATAAGCTCAAGTGCTTCCTTAAGTTCATCAGAGCAAAGGAATTTTTTAGCTTCTGCAAGATCTTTGCCATTCAGTATCATCTGATTCACAAATTCATGAATAGCATCTCTTGCAATGTTTTCAGAAATAGCATGCTTGTGTTTTGACTGCGCAAGAACTTCTCTGTCATTTCCACGCATCATGGAACAAGCATCTTTTAGATGAGAAAACTCTTCAGTTACCTTATCCAGATCAATATTATCTTTAGATTGCTGCCTCGAATGCTGACTATACGAAAATTCAGATTTCAAAGTTGCATCCAAGTTTAAATCATCTGTGTCCAGATAATGACTTTTCTTGAAAGATTTCTTTTTTCTTTTCGAATCTACCTTCAGGGGGACTACATACCTTAATCTGGATTCCTTTGATTCTAGTTCAGCATTATCTATATCCTTCAATGGATTTTGGTCAACAAACATCTCTTCTTCTATGAGTTTCTTCACACTAGGTTTATTAATATCGGTTTTCACTTCTACTCTTTTACTATCTTCAATGTCCTGAAATATTCATGATATGGTTATATAAAAAAATGCACATAAATCCTTGTACAGATAACCTAATTTTACTACTAAGTTGGAAATGTCAACTTTCAGTGGTGAGTTTCAGATTCAAGAGTTGCATCAGCATATAGATGGACAGACTTACAAGATTGCTTTGGTCAACTTCATCCAAAT
Organism: Lupinus angustifolius; assembly: GCF_001865875.1. Taxonomy (NCBI): domain Eukaryota; kingdom Viridiplantae; phylum Streptophyta; class Magnoliopsida; order Fabales; family Fabaceae; genus Lupinus; species Lupinus angustifolius. The sequence continues at coordinate 14,627,365 of NC_032010.1, forward strand.
TGCTCAACACCTCAAACTTGTTCATAGAATGAAGATAACCTGCAGGGGGAAAATATGGAATTCGATAATTATTTTGATACATTTTATGAATCCAGCAGAACTATACCCTCAATTTATTCCACAGTCACTGTAGACAAGGAAAGCATATTTTGATGAAAGATTTCATCTTTAAAACATTATATAAAATTTCTTGACAGGTAAACATCAGTGAGTGCACAATTACACAGTATATACACATTTCTTAAAAATCTATTTTAGCATATAGAATATTTAGATCTACGTGAAACACAGTTCTTACCAACAGCATGCTCATGGCTTCGCCTCTTATCCGCAATCAACTTCCGAGTAGGGTGACCATGCCGAAAATCAAACATACTAATGAAACCCCACATACAGCCTGACTTATCTTTCTCATACCGCACAGCGCGTCTTTGGGACTTCTTTGCCATAAGTATTAGGTACAGCTGACTCCCTTCTTTCCTCTTTGCTCTTTCCCCTTTCCTAATAGTGCAAATTTAGTGTTGGACTTATTTGCCTATAGTCATCCAAAACATCTGAGGTAAGATTAAGCAACCTGATTAATGAACAAAAACATTACATAAATATATACATGATGTTAAAAGTCATCAAAACACCTATCATTTCTCCCTCTAATGTCTGAAAAAACCCGTAGTTCATGATGCAGTAAATATATGCAGACTAAATTAATCTCTATACACTAATCTCATACCCAAAATATAAAAAGGACGAGTCAGTGTACGAGACTCCCACTTAGTGGAATCTGAGGAGAGTATATGTATGCAGCCTTACTCCTGCAAGTAGATAGGTTGTTTCTAGGATTTGAACCCGCGACCTCATGTAAAAAATATATGCAGACTAAATTAATGGCATGCTAATCTAAATTAAATATCATTTCTCCCTCTGATGCATATAAACTAAGTGGCTATGAATTCATGTAGCAAGAACTGGATAATCATAGGAAAGATTATATCATATTGCTTCAACCAAGTACCTTAGTTCCTTTGGCCTTCTTGATTCAAAGTGGTGAAACAATAAAAAGCAGATGCAGCCTGATGGGTTCACTGACAAAACAATTAGGAATTCCAATATCAGCTCCACAAGTTTCCGAGATTAGCTTCCTTGGGAGGGGAAGGTATCAATTATTAATTAACTATCTGAATCCTGAAGTTCCAGAGAGAAAGGTGAAAAGGCTAATTGAGATAACAATCAGGATTCAACTTTTATAATTCACAACAAGTCACAGCTCATTGATTCTCTCTTCTTCCAATAAAAATATAGTAATGGTCAAACATGATGAAAAAGTTTCATTATAATCACATCAAAAGCTTCAAACACAGACAAATGACTCAAAAATCCAATTTCCTTAATCATCAAATGAAGCAGAACTTCATTAATTCTCTACAACTGAATCCATGACTGCAATAAATGGTGCAGTTATCTGGTTCAAACAATTAAATCAACCACCTAAACAAACAACATAGCATAGATGGAGCATGCAATTCATACATATTGTGTCATGAAAAAGTCTTCCAATAAATCCTTACCAAATCACTCTCTCTGAAGTTCCACCATAAAATCAAAAATGTATCATCAAAGTTGAAACTTGAAATTATCTCAATCTCAATTTCAACACCAAGATAGCATGTTAATAATTATCTCCACCCTCACTCACTTAAAGAGAACTGGATGGAGAATTCTGTATGAAACTATTGTTCTTCTTTGAGAAGAATTTTGGCACAAAAAATGAAGACTTTTGCAAATGGGTATGTGTATGACAGCAAAAAAGAGAGAAAACGTGGTAAGCTAGCACCGACCCATGATTTGTTAAGGAATATGATTCTGTTAGGGGCAACCATTGAACACTTAGAAAAAGTGAAAAGAAAGAGAGAGAATTGGTAATGAAGGTCGGAAAGAAAGTGAAAGGGAATAGCTTTTCTTAGGACTTAAGCACAAGGATACCCAAAGAGTATGTATTAGACGAGAGATTTAATATTATATTTACTTTACAATGCTACTCAATATAATTGTTGCATCAATGTCACGTATCTCTTAATATTTGGTAATATGCTTGGTGTCTCCGACTTGTCCCGACTAACATATAGTGTTATGTTATTTAAAATTTTCAGCTCAGTAAAACATATATATTCTTATATGATATTTTTTCCTTTGTTGAAACAAAATAGAGCATTATGTTACACTATAATATTTATAGATAGGTAGTCTCCATCCATGATAGACTCATTAACATATTGAATTTGCTATATTAGGAAAGAAGAGGCTCCTAAAAGCTTTACAAAGATGTTGGTCCCAAGGCATAGTGTTAATAGGTAACAATAACATAAGATAGCCTAAAACAAAGGGAAATGGATCTTCTCCAGTACTTGAGAGTCCAGTGCTGGATAGGATGATGACATGTAGCCAAAATTTTTTTTTAACAACTATGATTACAAGTTATTTTCTATTAAAAATAAATAAAAACTCTTTAAAAAATTCTCAACCACATATTCCAGTTAGGGGTGTAAGTGGTTCCGGTTTAAACCGCGAAACCGATGGAACCGAACCAAACCAAACCGCAAAATGTGGTTCGGTTCGGTTTCGCGGTTCGGTTCGGTTATTTTTTTAAGGAACCGTTTATGTTCGGTTCGGTTTATGGTTTTAGAAATTTAGGAACCGTTAGAACCGAACCGAAGTACATATTAAAGAAATATATATTAGGGATTAAGAAATAATATTTTTATTATTGTTTAAATTCTTCAACCAATTTTCTAGCTTAAATTATCAATTTTTGTGTGAATTATAGTGTTACATATGGTACTAAATTGTTATTAAGTTAGTATTATATATGTTATTAGTTACTAAAATGTTCCCTAATGTCTTATGATTTGGAACATGTTTTCCAATTTTTGTGATATTGAGTTTGAAACCAACATATATCATATATTGTTATACATGTATTGTTTCATGTGTTACTAATTATAAAATGTAAGGTTATAAATGTAACTATTATATATTTTACTAATTGATATATATGTTACTAATCATGAAGTGTATTGTTATATATGATTCATAATTTTTTATAATAATAG
>NC_032010.1:14630571-14638087 GCF_001865875.1 Lupinus angustifolius
ATTCAACAGCGGTTCGGTTCGGTTCGGTTCTTATAGTTAAAGTTGCGGTTAATTGAGGGGAACCGAACCATATATTTTTGATCGGTTCGGTCACTAAAATGCACCAAAAATCGAACCGAACCGAATTTTTACACCCCTAATTCCAGTACTGGTTTCTCCGGGGAGAGAGGAGTTTAACTTAAAACAAAGGGAGTTTCGGAAAATTTAATGGAAAAGTTCAATCAAAGACATTTAGTGCATGCTTGATGCAGCTTTTTCATTTTTTTTATCAAAATTGTGTATAAAATGAGAAAGTCATGATTGGGAGGTTTATTGTCTTTTTTTTTTTATTTTCCAAAGTCGTGGCTACTTCCATGATTTTCATTTTTATTTTGGAAAATCATGGATTGCAACCATGATTTTCATTTTTATTTTGGAAAATAATGGATGGTAATTGTGATTTCCATTTAATTTAATTTTTCCAACATAATTATATATGTCAATCATGAGTTCTCTTTTACTTTAAAATTATTTAAATATTATTTGTAATACATTATCTTAATTTATTAATTAAATTATGCAATCCTGAATTAATATTATTGACGTGTAGAACTCTTATTTGTAGTTCACATCCCTATGGGATCACTCTTATTCTTTTTTATCACCTCTTGTATATTGGGCTCTTCTTCTTCATCATTATTATATTGTTTATACTCTATCAAGAATGAATCTATTAGGATCTTCAATACCATCTACAAAATGACGAGATGTTTGCTATCTCATAGTTGTACATTGTGCAAATTGTTAAATATCGTTCATCCATTGTGGTAACTCATCATATGATCTTTCTTAATCATAGAAATTTTTTGGGATATTTCTATTTGTTTTGCAATTCATTCCTTTCTTTATATCATTGTATAGCTAAATCGAGTAAAAACTTTCTTACCAATGTTTTTATTATTAGTGTATCGAGATCTTTAGTTACCAAATGAACAATACAATTAAAAATTAAGGATGAATTTAATATGATTTGATATTGGAAAATAACATCTGATGCACATGTGTGTGCTCCATTGATATTCTTAGCCTCCAAAATATCACGTTTTACATTCAAAGATACATCAATTCGTCATTCACATCCTGTAGCGACTAACATATCTATCTAACTTGAACTCTAAAACAATATAGCCAAATAAATTATTAATGTGATATTCTTTAATTGCATTTATTTTTGTTTATTTAGATTCAAATTGCATCCCAATAGAATTCATTCTCTTTAGTATTCATTGCACCATTTGTTCCATGTCGAGAATAACGAACTCCTATGAATTAGTGCTAAAAAATGATGATGTTGTAACATATGTTATACGAACAATTAATCAGTACTAATCTCAACCTCGTCATAATTACCATATAGCTTAATATTTTTTCTCCTCAATAAAATCGTGTACATCAATAAAAAATTTATTAGAAGTAAAAAAATAAATAAAGTGTTACTTAACATAAAGTGAATAAGTAACACTTACCTTGTGTATAAGAAGAGTAAAATCAGGGGATATGGAAGGAAGCAAGTGCAAATAGATAGAAATGTTGACGATTTGAATGAGGGAGGGACGGAGAAGTTATTGATATGGGAGCAAAATCTTCTGTCCTAATCTATGTGTCACTTTTTTTTATTTATAAAAAAAAATATTTAACTATTAAATTTTAAATTTAAATATATATTTTTTTAATCAATTAGAGGATATGTCAGAGTTCATTTAATATAGCAGCCACAATTTTGACCCTATTGATATGATGAATGTAAACTAAAATCTTATTTGGTAGGTACGAGTAAAATAAACTGAAATCATTACTGACAAACACAATTTGTGGACATACTAAAATTGTGGATAGCAGCCACAATTTCTTAACCAATTTAAAGAAAATGGAAATTGTGATTATCTGCCACAATTTAGTTAAAAAAAATTTAAAAATCACGCATGGCAGCTACAACTTTCACTAAAAAAATTTGTCACAAAAAAACTAAAGAGGTACGATTTTTTTCATATTATATCCTAAAATAAAAAATCAGAAAAATTGTACCAAGAATGTAATAACATTTTTAACTACAACATTTCACTCATTTTTTCAGATTTTTTTTAAGGAAGAAAAGTTTATGTTCCATTTTTTACCAACTCAAGAATAGTTGTAGGGTAATCACTCCAATTGGATACAAAGGGATAAATGGAGTGGTATGCTATCTTTCATCAAAAGTCAATATTCTTTTCCATGTATATTGTAGCCGTCAAACCCCTACAATGCTAAAAAATCTCATGTGTCTAGTATCTAACTATCTACTAATTGTCTTGTGCTTGGTGATTCCATTTTCTATTTTAATTAAGCTTTTTGTAAGATAATATATTTTAATGTGAATGAGCGGCATTAAGGTTTAAACTATATATATTCTATAGAAACAATACTATTTGAGCATAGTAAGATTGCCATGAATGATATTTGTACAAATAAATGAGCGATTTGATTAAATATAGAGAAATCTCAAATACAACCTCTTTACTTATTTGTTCTAACTACAAACCCATTTGAAAATAGTTTTTTCTTATATAACATATTTTTTAGATAATAGTCAGTTTAAGTATATTTTACATTTTTAGTTTATCACATACCATTTAAATGTTAATTATTATTAACTTTTAACTAAAAATAATAAGCAATGAATGATATCGTACAAAAACTTAAATAGATAAATATTACTACAAAAATATTATGAGTGTTTGGTGCCAAAGTCGGAACCATCATTCGAGTAGAAAAAGGGGAGAAGATTGACATATACGCTTCCTATGAACAGTAAATGATAGCTTTTTAGGTGGATACCTGATATAAAAGTCCATAATTATAGCATTGAAAGTTCATATGTTTGTTGCTCCTTAAATAATTAAAATTATTTCGAAGTTTAAATGAAACACAATCATTGTATTTAACTTCATAATAAAATTGAATGTTAATCTCAATATATTGAGGTAAAAAGTTATTCATAATTTGATATTTTGTTACTAAGCTAAGGTTTACAGACAATAAAAGTGAGAATATGAAATTTGTAGTTATATCAAAATAATAAAGTTTCATTAATGATAATATGCAATTGCTTCCCGTAAAATTTTCACACATTTTTTTGTCTTTGTGTAATGACAAAAATAAAAAAGGATCCAAAGTTGCCATTCATAAGAAACCTAACAAAATAAAATACAGATAAATAATCAACATTAAAAATATTAAGTTTTTCCCATCAAAGATAAAAATCGAAAGATAAATATCAAAAATAAAAATTGTAATGTAAAAAATCAATCATAAAAATAGAAACAGTTTGAAATCTTATTAAATATTAAACAACAAAAAGCAGAAAAAGTCACTATTTTGCAAGTTCTTAACTTTTTTCCGGTTTCAGAGAATTTACAATACTATAGGAGACTTTGTGAGGAAGGACATTGAAGAATAAAAAATGAAATAGAATTAGGGGAAATAATAAAACTTCAAAAATTGCAATATAAGAAACCAAAGATAAAAATTAAAACTTTTTGGAATCCTATTAAAAACTAGACACAAAAAAGTAGAAAAGTATTTATTTGCTTAGTACTTGTCATTTTTTCCGTTTCACACCATAGGCTGATTTATGAGGAAGGTCACTGAATAAACAAAATGAAATATAATTAGAGGAAATTATAGAGCTTAAAAAATTGAAATATAAGAAATCAAAGATAAAAATTTGAATTTTTAAAATCCTATTAAAAATTAGATACCAAAAAGCAGAAACAAGGAATATTTGCTCAGTACTTATAATTTTCTCATTTCAGATAGAGTTTACAATACCAAAGTCATCTTTGTAAGGAAGAACATTGAAGAAACAAAACGAAAATGAATTACGGGAAATAATAGAGATTAAAAAATTGTAATATAAGAAACGGGAGATAAAAATTGAAGCATTTTGAAATCTCTATTAAACATTAAACATTAAAAGACAGAAAAATGATTATTTGCTTAGTGTTTACCATTTTTTTGTTTCAAATAGAGTTTACAATATCAGAGGTCACTTTGTAAGGAAGTACATTGAAAAAAATGAAATAGAATTATGGGAAATAGTAGAGCTTACAAATTGCAATATAAAAAACTAAAGATAAAAATTGAAACTTTTTGAAATCCTATTAAAAATTAGACGACAAAAAATAGAAAAAGTTATTATTTGCTGAGTTGTTACAATTTTTTTCGAGTTTGAGAGTGAATTTAGGATAAAGTTTCTAAGGTATCACTTAGATTGAGTAAGAATAGTTTAAGGAAAACTTAGTTTAAGCAAATTTATACCGTTCATATTATTATAATTATTTTATTTCATCTAATTGCAATAACTAAATTATCCTTAACAAAACTATAAACATAAGTAAAGTGTTGTATCATATATTTTACACAATTTTTGGTTGATTTATTTTTTAACAAAAAAATATAATGACAAATTTGCCATATTAAATTCAAGTGTCAATAAAAACATACTATTTTGGTAATAACCTCAACTTCATATATAGATAGAAGTCACTCTCCTAACTCCCTATATTAAATGTTTAAAAATTGGTTACTAACTACTTCCAAGTTCCATTTGAGAAATTCGGTTAAAATAAGCACTGTTTGATGCATATATATTATTTTGGATTTGTTGGTGCTAATGTTTTTATTTTTACCTTTTCTCTTTAGGCCAGTGATTATGCTTATGTTTCATTTAATTTCATTACGAATCAAAATAATAAAGGTTTATTTATTGAAACAACCCAAATTATTATATTGATCGTATTTTTAAATGTTCAACAAAAAATCTCATTTTTTAAATTAATCATGTAAATGACCAAGTAAACTATACTTTGCTCTAATCTACAAAAAAAAATGATTGATTCAAGCTAACCAAATAATAATTATCTCAACCAATCCTCTCTCATCCCTTTATATTTTCTCTTTTAAAATCTTTGTACACAGTTCAAAATACTCAATTAATGTTGAATATAGAAAAATAGGGTTTAACATAGTGACTCATTCTTTCTTTACTGCATTAATATTTTATCATCACTAATATGTTTAATTACCGAGTTTAGTGATAATAAACAATGAGGATAAAATTAACATTAAAGAAAACAAATATAATTAAAATGACAAAAGAAGTATATTAAACAAAAAGTTTAAAATGTGTGCATTCATTTTACACTGTTAGTATATCATCCACCATTAATTTGTATTACTTTAGTTTGACAGTCAATGATAATTAATAAACCAATGGTGGATAATTTACTGAAAATATAAAAAACATTTATACAATTAGTATATACATGTTAAATTCTTAAACAAATTATGTCCACTTCAACCTTATCCGAATCAATTTCAAAGTTATCTAAACACAAAATACATTGGTGTATGGAGAAAGTCCATAAAAAATAAAAGGAAATAATGTAATATGACACTTTTGTCTTTTAAATTAGTGACACTTTCATGTTTTAAGTGTAAAAGATTAAACTTAACTTAATTCTAGGGAAGATTCTTCTCTCTAGATGAATAACTTTGTCAAAAATCTGTGAACTGATAGTGTAAATTTTTTATACTATCAGCGTATTATCCATCATTGATTTGTAATACTGTTGTTTGAAAGTCAATGATAGTTAACATATGAATGGTGGAGATTTGATGACAATGTAAAAAACACTTACAATATCAGCGTATACATATTAAATCCATATTAAAATTTACACCAACTTTACCTCTTTTGATTATATTACTATAATATTAAAGTTTACACTAACTGCACTTAACATAATTCTTTTTGTCTGTCGTGCGGCTCGTGATTATGATAAATTGACATGAAAGCAAAAAAAATATTATATTTCTTTTGTTTCTTTTGCTTTTTAGTTTGTACCATCTCATCAGAATAAATAAAATACAGCTTCTGTTGCAGAAACATCTGTTATGCAAAACTACAAAGTTGGTCATATATTTTTATACGTTTCAATGAGATCATACAAATTAATTTTGAATATCAATGCATTTCAGTGAGGCATTTGAGGTAGCAGTTGTGTCAAAAAATTCTTCAGTTACGCACTACTATATCAAAGCAGTTGACCCTACATTTTTGTAAGGATAGAGTTAGAGAAAAGAGAAAAAAGGGAGAGAGAAGTTGAAGAGAAATGAGATATTTCTCTTATTTGCTTGAGAGGGGAGCAAGAAGGAAGAAAGGAAAAAAGGTGGGTGGGTCCACAAACATTTTTCTGTATCTTCTCTTTATTTTAAAGACATTTTTGTAATTTCAACCACAACATCACCATTTTTTTTCTTATTTTAAAAAAAAAAATACTTTTGTATTGACATTTGTATTTGATCCCATAGAAGTGAAATATCTTTGTATTCCTCCCTCTAAAACCTTTTGAGCAAATCCTTGCGATATTTGAAATGATTGGCAAAGACACCCTCCTTCATTTGGATGATATGAAGTCCAAGAAAGTAGTTCAATTTTACCATCATGGATATTTCAAATTATCCTTGCATCGTCTTACCAAACTCACTACATAAGTCATCATTAGTAGAAGAAAAAATAATGTCATCTACATAAATTTGAAGAAGTAAACTATGATGGTTATTTTATTTATAAAAAATATAGTGTTGACCTTTCATGTACAAAAAGGTGACTGCGTTCTCGAATTTGTTGAAACCTCTAGACAGTTAGCATATATTTTCACCAAGTCCCTTCCACGGGATACTTTCTATGTTCTAAGGAGAGAAATTGGAATTCTTGATGAACAATATCTTGATTAAAACTGTTTAGATGTGTGCTTTATGTCTTGCCTCTATATGTTTATTTGTCTTTTGTTCTAAATGATATATGTTGTAGTGCAAAATTATACCTCATGATAACTTCATTTTGTGATTAAAAATGTATCGATTAATCCGTTAAAATGCATGCATAAGCCCTAAAGAGTTAAAACCATTCTGCTAGCTAAAAACCTTTTTTTACCGTGTTTAATCGATTAAACACTTAGTGTTAATCGATTACTTGGGCATCATTTTCTGAAAAATCAATTTTTACATGATTTTAATCGATTAACCATGCCCGTTAATCAATTAAAACCAGCAGTTTAAGTGCAGACAACACCTCAGTTTCACGCTTTTTTTTTCGGCATTTTCTCCACCTCTTTTCACTTTTAAGTCTCTGAAATTGCACCTCAACTGATCCAAGTGCTATAAGGTAGATAAACCTCTCCCCAACCCTCTCAAAGCTATCTTGATATCTCACATTATCATCCCCATTCCATCATATTCCAATTTTCCCCCAAATTAAACACTAGGTTAGGTTTGCCTAATCCTTCTCTGCTCAGTCCAACATCAATTCGGGTTCTACATTAAAATGGAGCAAGGTCGCGCAAAAAGTTTCAAAACTCCTGCCAATCGTGGATGAAGACCGGAAGCTGGCTCATCATCCACTCGGGACCGCGGTGACCCATTCTACTCGCTCATT
>NC_032010.1:14638187-14638508 GCF_001865875.1 Lupinus angustifolius
ATGTAAAAACTGTTTTCAACTAATACATTGTCATGTTATATGAGACTTGTGTTTGAGTTTTAGAGTAAGATCTTAATTGTCTATTTTGAGCATCATAATTGCTTTAGATTACTCTATGTTTTTGTTGTGAAAAGTGTTGTAACATTGGGAATTTCAAGGTGTCTTACCACCAACAAGATTGTGTCGTATCTTCATTAGCTTAGTGTTCTTGATAGAAAGAATAGGTTCTTGGCTGGGGCTACACCGCAAGAAAGGTTTTCTTGGGGCGGTAGGAAGGGAGTCAAACCAAGGAATAAGGTTCTTTAGTTTCAAGTGAATATC
>NC_032010.1:14638608-14667530 GCF_001865875.1 Lupinus angustifolius
GTTTTAATTGCTGTATTCTGTTTCTATACTACACTGGTGTAACTCTGATATTTTGTAAGCTCTGTATATTCGTTTCAATCTGGTTAATTGTCGTGCAAGAAACCGAATCTGTTTGTAATTTCTGAGCTGTTTTAATCGATTAAAGTAATTGCGTTAATCTATTATTTGTATTCTGTTATTCGATTAATCTGGGGTTATTTCAGCATAATTTGTTGTTTTCGAAAAGCGAATACTCTAACCGCTACACCTATTCAACTCCCCCCCCCCTTCTAGGTATATTTTAGCCACTGATCCAACATCAATATATTCCACTTTGGCGGTAAACAAAGCAACACATGCTTACTTTTTACTATGCCAAAATACTTAGAAGTTGCCCAAAAGGTGGCAAGTTCCACTAGTACTTTTACGGTCCAACTTACATCCCATGAAGTCAGAGTCGGAATACCCTATCAAGGATAATAAGGCATCCTTAGGATACCATAAACCCATTGATAATGTTCCTTTTAGATACTTCATAATATGTTTTACAACACTAAAGTGTGATTCCTTAGGTGATGCTTGATATCTCGCGGACATACATACACTAAACATAATATCGGGACGACTAGCAGTTAGATATAGTAACGAACCAAGTATGTCTGAATATTTTGTTACCTTATAGCTTTACGTTTTTCATCCTTGTCGAGATTGCAGGATGATTCCATAGCTGTTGTTGCTTCTTTACATTTATCCATCAAGAATTTTTGTAGAAGTTCCTTGCAATATTTCGTTTGGTGAGCGAATATCCTACTGCTCATCTTATTAGCTTTATCCTTTAGTGACAGATCAAGAAACTTTGATTGATCACCCGTCATATGCTTCGAATATCCACTATCCAAATACTAGTGTCCCTATGTTCAAAGGCATACATGCAAAACAAATTACTTGGCTCGTTTGGGTACCCGAGTTATATTGGGCCCCTTCTTGTTAGTAACCAAGGAATCTTTTCCCTTTTGCACCCATATATATCTGCTACTTGGCACACCATGTTTATAACATAGCAAGATATTGATGTATGACCATATCTACCACAATAAAAGCAAGTAGGCATGTTATGATCATATCTATTATGCATGTGAGCTACTTGATTCCTATATGGTTTCCTTTTATTCTTAGGTTTGTAGCCTAGACCATCAGGGTTACCTAAATTTCTAGAAGCCGCAAGCAAGTTGTTTAGGTTTTGACTACTATAAGCGAATTTAGCTAATTTTTCTTTCAATTCAGAATTTCAACATTTAAAACATCACATTATTCACATATAGGAGCCTCAATTAATTTAGTAGAGCATTTACATGAGGGACAAGAGGAAATAAGGTCTAGAGTCTCATTTTCATGTTTTACTTCATTTAATTCTTCTTGAATTTTAACAGTTAACCTTTAATGCAACATTATGACTATTTTCCTATCTACATTAATTTTAGCAAAGTTCTTTAACTCCTCATGCAATTCAAAAAAAGCACTATAAAGTTTATCATATGTAGGAGACTCTTCAGAACTTGAAGAAGTGTCATAATAGTGTACCTCATTAGTGCCATCCTAATCACTTGAGCTGCAAACTTCTTGAGTATTTGTCATGAGACACAACTTGGCAGTCTCCTCCTCTTCAGATGTGTTAGATGTTGTTTTGTCCTCCAGAATGTTCCAAACTATGTATACTTTATTAGACTTGAATTCTCGGGGATTGCTCTTGTCGTTCTCAACTTTCTTGAGGTAGCTCGAGCATTGATAGTGCATGTGTCCCAGTTTGCCACACTCATGGTAAGTTAGGCAGAGTTTGAGAATCTTGCTCTTTCTAGTTGAGTCTCTCTCCTCTTTCTTCTGAAACCGTTTGAAACCTTCTTTCTCTTTGATAAGTTTACTGAATTTGCAAACCAGGAGTGTCAAGGTTTCATCGTCCAGATCAAAATCGAAATCTTCGTCATCTCTTTCTTCTTGTTCTTGTGATGTTATGGAAATGAGAGAGATTTCCTTTTTATTTATGTTTGTTTCCTCATGCATGGTTAAGAATCCCACCTCCATATCATGCTCCTCGAGTTTGCCAAAAAGAGTTGCTAGAGGCATTGAATCAAGGTCTTTTGATTCCATAATTGTTATGACCTTAGGCTGTCAGTTCTTGTGAAGACAACATAATACATTTTTTGTTAGTTCAGCTTTAGCAAAACTCATATCTAAGGCATCTAATTGATTAACTATATGAGTGAATCTTTTCTGCATATCACTTATCGATTTATTTTGAAACATTCGAAATAACTCATATTCGTGTGTTATGCATTTAGTCTTGTGTGCTTAACTTTGCTCGTGCCTTCGTGGGTTCTTGAAAAGTGTCCCTCATATCTTTCACGCTAAGGCACTGTGAGATCCTAAATAACTCGTCATATGATAAAGCATAAGTTATGATTTTCTTAGCCTTAAGGTTGTGCTGGACGTTTCGCTTCTCTTCATCAGTACATTTTATTTAGGCTCACTGTCCACCAAATATAGTGGAGTAAAAGGACCATTGACAATAGATTCCCAAAAATCCATGTCGATTGCTTCAATAAAGATTCTCATACGCACTTTCCAGTAGGCGTACCCATTGCCACTGAATATTGGAGGGCGGTTGATGGATGCGCCATCCCTGCCAAAAAGGTTAGTAGAACACATACTGAATATCTCTAGGATCAAGTTATAAAGCAGTCAAGCTAGCATTTTGTTTCTAGCTCTGATAACACTTGTTGGGTACCAGGAAGGTAAAACACACCTAGACGAGGGGTGAATAGGTGTAGTGGATCACTAGTCCCGTTTTTTCGACAAATGCACAAAACAGAATGCTACAAATGTTAATTGATTATTAACCTTGATAATCGATTATTCACAACTCGAGTTAATCAATTATTAACAGCTTTAATCAATTATACTATATCTTGTTATTCTTGAAAAACAGATTTCTTGCAAAGCAAACAATGGTGATTAACAATCTTTATTGCCCTAATTGATTCTTTATTTTAACACAGATTATTAATAGTTAGCACAAATCACATAAATCAAACAAATAAGAAATCAATAAAGACTAAAATGTAAAAGAGATAGGGAAGATGAATGCTCATGGATTTTTATCCTGGTTCATTTGCGGGTCCACTTGGAAACTACATCCTGACCTCCCCTTCAGATCTCAAGAGATTTTTCTCCACTATTGGAAAATTATCATTTTATGCAATCACACTTCCAATACACCTAGCAAGAACTTCCTTTTTGAATCCAATGAGCCTACTCTCTCGGTTTGACCTCACAACTCGCCTACTCGGATACCCACAACTTTCGCGATTTTGGCCCCTACCGATGTTTCGCTCTATCCAAGATTTACTGCCCTCCTGAAGACTCAAATTCTCTTTTCACGATGATACTAACACGCCAAGAGAACCAATCATTGTTTTTCAAAATGTTTGTCGAGTTATTGATGCACACTTAATGTGCGAGTACAAACTCTGAACTCAGCTTTAAAAACCTGTAAAAAACTCTCACAAGAAGCCTAAAACTAAAAATGATGTAATTCTATGGTTTTTCAATGTATGAAAACTAAAGCTCTTCTTAGAAAATGTTTTTCTCTCTTTCTCTCTTTTTTCTCAAGAAAACAACTCAAGATTTCACAATATCTTTCACTCAAAGAATAAGCAAGATGATATGAAATTTATGTACTTAGAATCTTGGTTTTATTTTTCCTAATGAATGTTATGCACATGGGTTGAAAATACAACTTTTATATGAAACTGATTTTACCTGACATTAATCGATTATCTACTAACTTAATCGTTTAACGTGATTATTCGAAATTGTTTTCTGTTAAGGCTTAATTGATTATCAATCTCTTTGATCGATTAATAAGGCAGAAATCATAGGAAGTTAGCCACTGTAACTCCTTTAATCGATTACACCAATCCTTAATCGATTAACAGATTTCTATAAGACATAATCGATTATCAATCATTATAATCGATTAATATATACATAAATGTTTTTCATTAATGAATGATAAACTCTCTTTATTATGAATGAACATGTAATAGATGATTTTGAAATATATAATACTTTTATGCACAAAAACCATGTATGCTTATTGATTATGCATGATTCTACTTATCATATAAGTTTGGATGTTATGCCTCAATCTATATGGATTCATTTTATCCTCTTGTAATACTTCCACCCAAGGTTTACCTAACCTAGACTAAAAACTAGGCAATTATCTTAGGACTTCTAGAATATTAAAGTAATCCTAAGTCTACGATGTTGACCTCGAGTCTTTGAATATTGTTTGTTGTGATGTCCATATCTTCAAGCTTCCATTTAAGTCTTTGTCTTCATCAAAACTATGTACTTTAGTCATATAGGCAACCGTTGACTATTTTCCATGTCATGAACAATCGCTGCCATGATACAACATTTAGCTTATGGCTTTCAGGCACTCCTGAAAAATAAACTAAATAGATATTCTAGGTAACCAATGTGATTTTGGCAGTGTGAGTTAACACATTTTTCAACCCATCTAAGTTGACCATTGGTTAAGATATATTTTCTAATGTAATAGGTGATGTCATTCCAAATGTCTTCTACCATCCTATATGGATATGATGACTTGTCGGAAGACTATTCAAAGGCACTTAGACATTCAGATTCGCACAATACTTTTAACATAACTTTCACACAATTTTATGAACACTCTTACAAGAAACTTGTGAAAACCTTTATGATTTCTTTATGTTTCTGTCAAATGTTTTTGTTTCCAAGTTTTCATACACTTTAAACACTTGATCATTTATGTTATTCTTTGTGAAAGATTTTAAGGACTGCAAGTTCATAAGTGTCAAATATTTTGTACAATCTAGCCCTATATATAGTCTTCATTGTATAAATTTGATTTAAATACTTATCACCATAGGGTATGATGGAAAAGGGAAAATATGGACTTAGAAGAGGGTTCTTCTAAGTAGGTAAGATTGTGGTTAGTGTTTTCTGGACATAAAATCTCAGGGTGAGAGTTGCAATAGATTAACTCATCAAATTAATAAAATCTCTTATGTGAGCAAGAGGAATGCATGTAGCCTTCAACTGGATAAGAAGGCAAACTAGTATGAAAACTAGTCTATCTATTTTCTTCCATATTCTCTACTTTTATTTTTGTACTTGATTTTCTGCAACTTACTTTTTCGCTGCAATATACTCTAATTATTTTGAAGTTGCGAAAAACCAACATTGTGCAGAAATCTAATTCACCCCCTTTTAGTTTGAAATCTTATACTTACGTTCTTCTCCTTCTTTCTTATGAAATTATTTTGCTTTTCTAAGGATGGAAACCCATTTTTAATATGATATGGTTTCCTGCATACAAAGTATGTTCAGTCCTACCCTAATGTTGATGCTCCACTATTAGTGGCGAACCTTTTCACTTCTTCAGTTCCATATATTCTTTCTAGAGTGTCACATATTTCTTTAGTAGGTTTACAACTTGACACTTTAAAAAACTCTTTTAACTTTATATTGGATTCTATTTTTCTCTTTATTGGCTCATGCACATTTTGGTTTAGGTTGTTTAACCCCATTAGCAACCATGTTTGGGATAAATAGATCCCCTTCTATAGAGTTCCATATTTCTAAGTATGTGGGTTCTATAATGATTCTCATTCTGAGTTTTCAGCATTCATAATATTCTCCAATGAATATTAGAGGTCTATTAAAATTAGAACCTTCACCTAGAGAAGACTTCGATGCCATCTAAAGTAGGATCAAGAAATAAATTACCCAATATAAGTCGTATTGTCAATTGTATGAATAATATATATTAATTTGTGTATATTAATTTGGATTTTTGTATATATTATTAAAAATCTCACCCTCTGTTAAGTGCCATTTTAAGAATAAAATGTATATGATTTTGAGGCACTTAGTGTGTAGCCGTGATGCAAATTGTGTACAACTCCCAAGAACTTAGTTTAATTTTGTCTTGTTTACGAAATTACATATTTTTGTGTCAATTGTAGGAGAATGAGGATTAGAAAAGATGGAAATTGAAGAAATTTGCGTAAAAGGAGCTCTGGATCAGTAGCCCAAGCCACAAGCTCGCCCAAGCATCAAGTTGTCCTCTCGCCCAAGCGAGAGGCTGTCGCTCAAGCGACAATTCCAAAATTTGAGAACAAAAATCCACGTGTGTCTCTCGCCCAAGCGAGTCACACAATTATCATGCTCATTTAAGCGAGAATCTCTAGTTTGAGCGAGAGATTAAAACGTTGAATCAAATATAGGCGGATATAGGCGGTTATAGGATAGAACATGGGTTATCCAACCATTTCCCAAGCTTTTCTACACAGTTTTTAAGGAGAGAAACACTGGAGAGGTAGAGATAAGTCGTTGGAATGACTTTAGATCCATAATTTCCTGTATTTCTCATGAGAAGAGTGTCGTAATGGCAAGGATGAGTGGCAAGTTCTTCAGTGTTGGAATTGAAAATGTAATCTTCTAACTTTTGTACTCCTAGATTCAATTCTTTAATGTATTTAGTTATTTGATTTTGGGAAATCTATCCCGTGCTTAATGCTTCAGTTTAATTTGCTACTGAATTCTTGATCTCGGATTCAAGTTTAACTAGGAAGTGGAACTTGGTATCAAATTTGGATTATCTTCCTTGCTACATCATTACTGTAGGAATGGACGATGATGTATAAATTGCTTTTACATTAAACTTAAGGCTAGATAATTGGTTAAATATCCAAGGAATTGGTATTTGAGTAATTATCTAAGGATTTTGTACTAAAGGAATTCATACAAATGATTCAAAGAAAATGTGCATCAAAATCTGTAACTTCATAAGTTATACGGAATTGAATCTAAGGATTGCAAAGGGTAATAAAGATGAACTTCAATCCCAACTCATTTAATTTCATACTTTAACTTTTACAATTTAACAACTTCATTGAAAAACCAAATGAATATTGAAATCTCAAATCTTGTAAATACATACTCGATCTACTTCTTTAGGAATTAGTATAAATCCACTCCGCTCTCTGAGGATGATATCCCGATATTTACTGGATTTTGTTACTTGACGATACGATTCACTTGCTGTACCAAAAATACCAACACCCTCAGACTTCATCTCTAGATTACATTCACCACACCCTATGGTAAAAATATACATAGAAAAATGGATACAATTTTGAAGAATGAATTCTAGGGCTAAAATTGCAAAATGTATATGAAATATGAACTTGAAATCCTTACAAGTCAATCACTAAGAATAAAAAAAGGCTCAAGTATATCAGAGTATAAAAACTTGGAAGAAACACTTGACAAAGTAACTTTCAGAATTTAGAATGTTTTCAAACAAGTTGCTTGCAAAAGTGTATGTGATTGTTAAGAAAGTTGAAGTAAGTTGTGTGTGAAAATTTTATACGAATCTGAATGCTTATGGGTCTTTAAATAGACTTACAACCAGCCATCATACCCATATATGAAGGTAGAATACAATTGTAGTAGCATCCATTCATTTTGGGAGAAGTTATTTATGTTTGAAATTGAAAAACTACAACAACAACTCTCTATGTTACTAGATACCACATCTCTCATATTCCACATTTCTAGTGCTCACCGTGTTGGGTTGATTCATTTCAAATTTCTCTAATCTTTGTCGGGAATTATCCATGTTTGAGACGATCGTATCCATGTCATTGACTTTGAATTGGACTCTATAAGCGCTTCTTGAATTGGTATTTCTTTCGTTTGTCCATTAGCGGTTGTTGGATGCCACGTTCTCGATAATCCCAAAAGATTTTAATATAGTTTTATTCGTTAATGCTCCATAATTTATGGAGTCAAAAGATTGCTATGCAGAATAATCGAGACCATTATAAAATGTATGCATGATGAGTCACTTCTCCAATCTTTAGTGTGGGCAAGCTTTTAGTATAACTTTGAATCTATCCCACGCCTTTATAACCCCCCCCTCAAATATAGGTAGTCTTTGGAGGTTGGAAGTACTTGTTGAATAATGTGAGTTCAAATCTTCCCAAGTGGTGATCGTCTCATCAGATGGAAGTGCCCTGAACCAACCAAGAGCTTTATCTCTCAATGGGAATCACATCATATAAGGCTTCTTCAATACGAATTATCTCATAGGAATCCAAGAATTGAACCATGTGACTGGTTGGATATTTTGAGAAAGAACCACCAAATTGATTTTTACTTATGACTATGAGTAAGGATAGTGATATGGTGATCTAAAGTCCTCTAGAAGTTGGTGTTGTATAGTCGTTGAGTGGTATGTCATCTTCTAAAATGGTCGATATGTCAACTCATGTCTTTCCCTTGCTCGATGTCTTTGGCGTGGCTTCCTTCTACAAAAAGTCTTTTACGGTTCTCGATCAAAATCTATTGATGTTATAGATTCGATTGGTGGGTCTCACATTCATCACCATGATCGCTACAAATGAATACTAGCTTATGATTGAACTAGTTTTGAATGTTTGGCAAGGTTTTTGAAAGAATTAAATGTGTCATATTTTAACGCAATAAATATTATCCAAGTGAATGTACATAAATAATCAACAATAAGTAGTGCCTAATAGCTACCTCCAAAACTCATGATCTGTGATGGTCCAAACAAGTCATATGAAGAAGCTCAAATGGCCTTGTTGTGGGTATCACAACTTTTGAACAAAATGAGTTTTTAATTTTCTTACACCTTTGATAGGTGTCACAGATATCATTAGTTTTGAAATTTAGTGTAGGTCAAGTTCCTTTGTTGATACTTTTTCTAAATGTCACAAATGTATATGAACGAGTCTATTATGCCAAACCCAAATATAATTCTCCTTAGAGATAAAGCAGTTTGAAAATAGAGATATGATATCATCCAGATTAATCATATAGATATTGTTTATCCTATCTCTTATAAACTTTACTTTATTATCTATGCAATCATGTATGACACAACAATTAGAGTAAAAATATACCTTATTACTTCTATCACAAAGTTGGTTGATATTCAGAAGATTGTGCTTAAGTCCCTCGACATAGAGAACATTGTCAATGATAGCATTAGAGGTAATTCCAACTTTTCCAACTCCAAGTATCTTCCCACGGTTGTTGTCTCCATAAGTCACATAGCCTTTTTCCTTTAATAACAGATCAAGGAATTTGGATCTATCTCCCGTCATATGCCTCAAACATCCACTGTCTAAATACCAATCTTGTCCAAGTGTTCAAAGGCAAACCTACAAAATAGATTTACTTGTTCCTTTTAGGTACCCAATTTGTGTTGGGTCCTTTAAGGTAAGTAACCATGGGAACTAGTCCCTTCTAAATCCAAACATATTTTCTATAGGTATTCCATACTTATGAATATAACATGAAGCAGAAGTATGACCATGAATACCACAATAAAAGCATGTAGGCATTTTACGATTGTGCATATTTCTATTTTGAGCTACATTATTTCTACATGGTTTCTTCTTTTTAGCATGGATGAATCCAATTCTAGCATGATTACCAATGTTTCTTATGTTTGCAAGTAAATTGTCAAGGTTTTGACGACTATATGTGAACTTTGCAAGTTTATATCTTAAAATAGAATTTTCAAATTCTGACTTTTCACAACTTTCACAAATAGAAGTCAAACATATTTTGAAGAACAGTTACATGAGGCACATGCATAGATAAGATCTAGGGTTTCATTTTCAATTTTAAGCTAATCAATAAAATTTTGCATTTCAATTATTTTCTTTTCATGCAATAACATTACATGTTTACAATCTACATTTATCCTAACAAGTTTCTTATGTTCCTCATGCAATTCGGCAAAACCAACATATAACTCATCATAATCAGGCATGTTTTTAGAACAATCCGGACATGAATTAGAATGAAGGGATTGTACCTCACTAGATTTTCTTTGATATGATAAATTGGTGGAATCTGGTGTGTGAGCCATAAGAAATAGGTTTGTGGCCTCCACTTCATCTGATATGCTTGAAGCTAATTCTTCCTCGGGAATGTCCCATACAATGTACAATTTATTTGACTTGATGTCCCTCGAGGTGTTCCTCTCACCCTCAACCTTTTTCAGATAGGTTGGGCATTGGAACTTATATGCCCCACTTTTCTGCACTCATAGCAAGTAGAATGTTCTTTGGGAGCCTTGCTTCTACAGGTTGAGTCTTTTCCTTCCTTCCGTTGAAACCTTTTTATCCGTCCCTTCATTTTCAAGAATTTGTTGAACTTTCTAACTAAGAGGGTCAAGGTCTCATCATCTATATCGGAGTCAAAGTCTTCATCACATTTATCCTCTTGAGTTTGGGATGTTGAAGCCTTAAGATAAATTCCTTTCTTGCCCTTGTCTGATTCCTCATGCAAAGTCAAACACCCTAGCTCCATCTCGTGCTCTTGGAGCTTTCCAAAAAAATTCGCTAACGACATCGTATCGAGATCCTTGGTCTCCATGATGGTGGTCACTTTTGGCTGCTAGTTCCTATCAAGACATCTCAACACTTTATTAGTTAGTTCACCTTTTGCAAATGATTTATCCAATGCAACTAAATGATTTATGATATGAATAAAGCGCTTTTGGATACATTCTAAACAACTCATATTCATGTGTCAAAGAATTTAGCCGTGTGTTTCACCTCGCTTGTGCCTTCATGGGTAACTTGTAAAGTGTCCCACATTTCCTTGGCACTATAAAATTGAGAAACCCTAAAGAATTTTTTGTAAGATAGTGCCGAAGTGATGATATGTTTTTATTTTAAATTTTGTTGAACCTTTCTTTTTTCATCATCACTCCAAAGGCTCTTTAGTTTTTCTTTGGTTTCTCCTTCCACTAAATGGAGTGGAATGTAGGGTCCATTGACCATGGCCTCCCAAACATCTGTGCCCATGGTCTCAATAAAGATTCTCATTCGAACCTTCTAGTAGGCGTACCCCTCACCACTAAAAATCGGAGGACGGTTGATAGATGCACCATCACCGCTAAAAGGGTTGGTAGAACACATCGTGATATCCCTTGGATCAACGAAGTAAGCGTCCATGCTAGTACTTTCATACTAGCTTTGATACCACTTGTTGGATATGATCAGAGTATAAACACACCTAGAGGGTGGGGTGAATAGATGTCGTTCTACAAAGTTACTCCTTTTACCGGTTAATTTTATTTTCTGAAAAATTTCCAGTAAAATCGATTATCAAGGTTTTTAATCAGTTAAAGACAGTAACGTCTTAATCGATTATCCTGGTAGTTCTTGATATTCTTGAGAATAGTTATTGCACAGCCGACATCCTAGAAATTAATTCTTTACTAGAACAGATCAGATTCACATAATGACCGACACAGTTATCAATCAATGGGCAAGTAATCAATCTATAAAACTAAAAAAGAAACAATTTAAAAAAGTTAAGGACGTAAAATAAATGAGATAAGGGTAGAGAAGAATAAGTTGGAGAATTTTATCCTGGTTCGTTTGCGAGTACACTATCAAACTACATCCAATCCTCTCGTCTGGTTTGGGAGACTTTTCTTCACTATAAACTTTAATGTCAATTGTAAACAAGCTTCCAATTTGACACTTCTGCAAGCGCTCCTTTCTTGAATTCTAAGCCAATCAATATGGTTTGACCTTCTCTCGCCTCTTTCAGATACCACACCTACTCATAATTGTATCTTAGTTGATTTTTGCCTCTTTTTAAGACCCTTGTATAAGCGGTGAAGAACACTAGCAACCTAACCACAACTAGGTGATTCGTCTCTCAAATGGCTAACAATAATGTTGAGTTGTGATACACTCACTAAGTATAATTTAATCACTCTAAGATCAGCTACAAAAACCTCACCAAGAATCTCACTAAGATACATAGAAATTGGTGAAACACTATGAGGGTTTTGTGCATGAAAAATGTAAAACACTTTTTGAAAATTATGAATCAAGTTCACTATTCTCTTTGAAAATCACTTAAGAACTTAGCACTTTTTCACTAGAAAATTGTTGTAGAGAATTTTTGTATGATATGAGTATGATCTGAAATTTTTGAATGTCTAATTCTTACTAATGGGCTAAAATAAAACCTTATATATAAAATAGATTTTAATTGCCTTTAATCGATTATCTATTCTGTTAATCGATTAACGTATTTAAAAATAGGTTCAATTCTATTGGACATTAATCGATTATAGAGATACTTAATCGATTATCTAAATTCAAAAATATTAATCAAAAGTCTTTAGAACTTATTTAATCGTTTAATTTCTTGCATAATCGATTAACTATGTGAAAAGTGAGTTTCTTGATGCATGGTAAAACCTTCTATGAGATGAATGCATATGCAAAGTATGATTTCAAAATGAGTAATATTTTGATGCAATGAAATCATGTGTTATCAAATGAGGTGTGTGCATTCTATCTATTATGAATGGATGAAAGACTCTCTTATTTTAGATTTGACTGAATTTTAACTTTGTGAGATTCTCATCCTCAATTTACCTAACCTAGACTCAAACTAAGCTATCATCTTAGAACTCTAAAAAGATATAAAAGAATTTTCTAATTCTAGATGACCTTGCATCTTCGGTTTGTTCTTTTTTGAGTGGAATCAATCTTCAAACTTTCCTTAAATCTTTATCTTCATCAAAATTACGTAGAAGAATGGACTTCAAACTTTGGCTCCTCTTGCAATATTTGTTATGAATGAAATTTCCTATTTAATGTGGCATCAGAGATTGGATCATATCTCCATTTTGAGAATAAAAAGGTTAGTCAATGAAGGAGTACTTAGTGCTGATTGCATTAAGGAAAAGCAAACCAATATGTCTAAAAAGGGTGCAAAGAAGAGTATTGATTTGTTGGAAATCATACATATAGATATTTGTTGTCCTGATATAGATGTAAGTAATTCAAAATATTTTATCACCTTCATAGATGATTTCTCATGATTTATGTATCTCTATTTACTTCGTTCTAAAGACGAAGCTTTAGACGCCTTTAACATTTTCAAGGCTGAAGTAGAGAAACAATGTGGTAATAAAATTAAAATAGTGAGATCAGATAGAGGTGGTGAGTATTATAGAAGATACACTAAGAATGGACAAGCACCTGTTCCATTTGTGAAGTTTCTTCAAGAACATGAATGGTGTATCATAAAGAAGAAACAGAACTTTAATGGACATGGTGAGAAGTATGACAAGTAACAGAAAACTTCCTCAAATCTTGTGGATAGAAGCACTACATATGGTTGTGTATATATTGAACCGAGTTCCAACCAAGGTTGTTTTAAAGACGCCTTTTGAGTTTTTCAAAGGTTGGAAAACCAGTTTGCGACATATACGTGTTTGGAGATGCCCGTTTGAGGTTAGAATCTATAATCCACAAGAAAAGAAAATAGATCCTAGGACTATTAGTGGGTATTTCATTGGATATGCCGAAAAGTCCTAGGCTTACAGGTTCTATTGTTCGTCTCACAACACTAGGATTGTGGAATGAAGAAATACAACATTTCTTGAGGATGACTTGAATAGTGGGAGTGAACAGATGCATGAGTCAATCTCTATGTTGGATCAGAAAGAAGCTCAACCTTTTAGTTCAAGTGATAGACTGATTGTCATGCATTCACCTCAAATTCAAACGTATGTAAGACAACTAGTTATTGAAGTTCCACAAATAAATGATATTGATCCTTTAGATCAAGTTGTTAATCAAGATAATATTGAATAACCAATTAAACAACTAATTGAACAAAAAGTTCCTCAAGAAAATAATGCATCATTAAGAAGATCTACTAGAATGAGGAGACCAGTAATTCTTAGTATTTATAAAGTGTACTTGCAAGAAATGGAATGCAACGTTTGAGCCGAGAATGATCCTGAAACGTATTCACAAGTTGTATGTTCTACAGAATCTAACTTATGGCACAAGAAGTGATTGAGGAGATGAAATTTATGGCCACTAATAAAGTCTGGGATCTCGTCGAGTTGTTGGATGGTGTAAAAGTCATTGGGTGTAAATGGGTTTTTAAAACAAAGAAAGACTCACAAGGAAACATCGAGAGACATAAAGGAAGACTTTTAGCCAAAAGGTTTAGTCAAAGAGAAGGAATTGATTACACATACACATTTTCTCCTGTATCAAAGAAAGATTCTCTTCGCACGATTATGGCATTAGTAGCTACTTTGATTTTGAGCTACATCAAATGGATGTGAAAACGACCTTCCTTAATGGATATCTAGAGGTGGTGAGCATTTAGTCTGCAAACTCAATAAATCCATTTACGGTTTGAAACAAGCCCCCCGACCCGCTAATGGTATTTAAAGTTCCATGATGTCGTCACTTCATTCGGTTTTGAAGAGAACGTCATGGATCAATGTATATACCAAAAGATTAGTGGGAGTAAGATATATTTCCTTGTTTTATATGTGGATGATATGCTCTTAGTAACTAATGATAATGGAATGCTATATGAGGTGAAACAATTCCTTTCTATGAACTTTGATATGAAATTTATGGGTGAGGCATCTTATGCCATTAGCATTAAGATCCACAGGGAAAGATCATGAGGTATTTTGGGTTTGTCTCAAGAGACCTATATGAAAAAGGTTTTAGAGAGATTTTGGATGAAAGATTGTTCACCAAGTGTAGCACCTATGTGAAGGGTGACAAATTCAGTTTGGGTCAATGTCCAAAGAGTGACCTTGAACACGAACGAATGAAGGATACTCCATATGCTTCCACTGTAGGATGCCTTATGTATGCTCAGGTTTATACTAGACCTGACATTTCCTATATTGTTGGAGTATTAGGTAGATATCAGAGTAACCCAAGTCTTGACCATTCAAATGCTGCAAAGAAGGTTATGAGATACCTTCAAGGAACAAAGAACTACATGCTTATGTTCAGACAAACTGATGAATTGGAGGTGGTTGGCTACTCTGATGCTGACTTTGCTGGTGTATGGATTCAAGAAAATCCATTTCAGGATACGTTTTTATGCTAGTTGGTGGAGTCGTGTCTTGGAGCAACTTCAAGAAGATATTGATTGCTACTTCCATAATGGAGGTTGAGTTTGTATTGTGTTTTGAAGCTACATCTCATAGTGTTTGGTTCAAGAGTTTCATATGAGAGCCTAGAGATGTTGACTCTATTTCTAGGCCACTAAAGTTGTCCTGTGATAATTTAGTAGCTATTTTCATGGCTAAAAATAACTAAAATGGAAGTCGAAGCAAGCACATCAACATTAAGTATCTAGCCATAAGACAATATGTTAAGGATGGTAAAGTGGCCATCCAACATATTATCACTACTTTGATGATTGTCGATCCTTTGACTAATGGTTTGCAACCAAAGAAATTTAAGGATCATATAGAGAACATGGGTCTTGGTTCTATGATGTAATCGTTCGTTGTATGAGTATATTATTTTTCAATAAACTCTCATTCAGTTAGATATTTTCTCCTATAGTTGTGCATTTTCATTTTAATTTATTGAGAAATATAATTTGCGTTGACCTAGAATAAACATATAGTTTATTTCACTAAAGAATAAAGACTATTAGTAGAGACTTAATATATTGTAATACATGGAAGATAATATTCGCTCATAGAGAACTTATTTCCATGATTCATACATTTTGTTTCTTTTATGATGAATGCTTCATTATATGGACCAAGTGGGAGAATGTAAGAATATTTCCATATTAATTATGATATCAATGGAAATAATGTGTCCATTAATATGGTCCATTATGCAAACAGTTTCATACCAAATATAATGTACATTTAATTGTCAGAATCATTCAATTACCATTGATTGTGATATTATCCATTGATGGTTATGTGACTATTAATTCAAACGTTTTAGGATCCCTAAGCTTACTCACACATTTAGAAAACCATGTAAGGGTGAGAGTGAGAGCTTAGAAGAACCTCGAAATCACTCGCTGGAGTCGCAGTCCGAAGCTTGCTAGAAAACGCAACAATGGCGGGAGGTCACTTGATCTTTTTTGCTTCTGCTTTTATGTGTTCGTTGGTTTAGAATTCTTTTAGATCATGTCTAATTCTATCAATAATAACACTCAAGACACTTCAAAAGTCCACTCATTGATCAGATAATACATTAGAGATCACATAGTGGCAACATAAAAGCACTCGCGATATTAGAAATATGCCTCCTTTGGCTTGAGTATACTAGGGAAGATAAAGATATTTTTTTAAGGAAAATAATTCATCTAATTGAAAAGTCAAGATTACTCAGAGATAACATCTGAAACTCATTACATCCGACAGCATATCCGGTCACGACCATACTACTAAACTATTAGCAATTGTTACTACCTACAAGTCAAAGGCTTTGGTCCGGCCATAAGCGGCTCAAGAGAGCAACAAGTCGACCAATACGCATTAACACAAATAAAAAAGGCCCATGATAGATCCAAGTTCTGTATGAGCCATCTAAAGCACAATAAGCTCCACAACCTGGTCTAGTAGTAAACTTACAAAGCAAGACACCCCTAGAAGGCATCTCAAAGCCACCATTGGTTTAGACATAGGCATGCCAGACTAACTAATTAAATGACAAAAGTGTGGCCTCAACAATAATGCCAGTGGACCTTCCTTCAGTGCACAGTAACCTCATTTCAATCAGAATAATAGAAGATGTCATTTCATAGAAATTATCATATTCTCTTTATGATAGAATCTTTCTAGCATATACTTGCCCTCTATAAATACTAACTAGAGTGTCAAAGTCTATTTTTAAATACTCACTCAAGGCAACCCAAGGCCGATCATCAACTCGGTTCAACATAACTCATATGCTCCAAGGTTGATCTCAACCCAATTTCTTAATTTCTTGAAGCACGTGTAGCAAAGTTGCTGGATCCATTGTAGCCATCGATACCCATGACACTGATTTTGTTTCTAGAGAACAAAAGGTCTCATTGTCGCCACTTTGGGACCACAAGAGGAATCTAGTTCTGAATTAACTAGACATATACAGGACTATTTTTGGGTACAATTTATAAATTAATACTATCTTCCTCTTGAAGAAAATATTGTTACACATAGGGTAAAGATGCATAACAGTATGTGAGTAGTGCAAGAAGAATATTCTATGTTACTTTGAATTAAAGTGGGAAATCAACTGAATTTATTTATTATTCATTTGAAACTCGATTTGTTGTTTAGCTTAATAAATTTGGCTTATGAGTCAATAAAATTGAACATGAACTAAAAATTGTACCCATTAAATAAACAATGCAAACTTGAATGAGTATAATTTAACTCGTTTGGTTCATGAACTTGCTCAACTTTAATTGGAAGTCACATTTGTTATTAAAGTTTACAAACATTCTGTAAGTGTATATGTATAATCCACCAACCCCTTGTATATCTTTAAATTTATGTTGATTAGAAGCATATGCTTTTTTCATTAACCAACTTAAAAAGTTCGTGAACTTTAATTAAGTCGAACTTGAGCTAAAAAAAATAGCTTATATAGAACTTAGGCTTAAAACTAGAATGTGTCAATCCTTAATGAGTCAATGTGAGGTAAGATATTACTGAAAACCTCAGTAGCATTTAGAAAGAGTCCTTTTAAGTTGCCATTGCGCCCTCTAGGCATTGGATATTATTAAAGTGGGGGTGGTGGATGCTTATATAAGGACCACAAATAACAGTGGAAGCACTAACTGCTAATTTCATCATTCTCACCAACTTTCCATATGAAGTCATTTTGCCTTTCACCTAACACTTGAATATAAAGCAAAATATTTATTTAACTACCTAAAAAAATGACCATGGTTATTCATAGGATTAGGTATATCAAGAACCATTAACTATATTTGTATGTTAGTTTCTGGTTCGGCTCATTCTTTTTTAATTCTCCAGATCCATATTTTCACTTAATAGAAATTAAGGTTCATAACTACACTTTTCCTAGTTTGGGCTTTGAAGTTAGACCATGGATAAAGATAGATTATTTATTAATCCATAAGCTGTCATAATTTGTGAAGGAGTTACCTTTAAAATGTCCTCCTTGTCATATTTTTGCTGCTCTACAGTTTTGACTAATAATAGTGGGTCTTCTAACTCCAACTACTTAGTTTTTAAGCATTGGATACCCCAATTTTCTACCATGTCTTAGAAAGTGCTCTCAATCCATATGCTATCTAGAAAAATAAAGTAAAAGCAAAGTTGTACTGCACTGTGGGAAATGATTAAATCACTTTTTTGTGTGTGAATACAATAGTCATTAAGATAAGGATCAGTCGTCCAAATTATGTCTTAAATCATATTTCAAACTAATAAAAATATGTTATCATAGTTAAAATAATTAAATGTTTATAAAACTTTTTATTTTTGTTTCAATATCATTAATTAGGGACATGTTTTAAAATATTATTGGGACAAAAGATCTTTATCTATAGTCGATAATGGTTACGTATATCCAAATTAGGTGGTAGTAAAATCATCACTGTAATTGTAGATGGAGGGAAATGGTATGGAAGAGATATTAAATTAAAACTCTATATAAAATAATTACATCAAAATTGGACTATAATATCTAAAATCAAAATACAACATTTTTCTTATATAAATATGAATCATTCAATCGTATGCCTTGAATAATATGATTTGACAATAAAATGATCACAAAGTCATCATATTATAATTCAACAATAAGACAAATTGCTGTTATCAAAGGGGAATAAACTTAGTCATTGTGCACTAAACAAACATTCTATCAACTAATCCTTCAAGAAGAAATAGATAATGAGAACAATCTTTATTTGCTTATCCAATTGGAGTTGGACTAGTTAGCCACCATTGAAAATTCTGATAAACACATTAGGCCAATGTTTACCTCCAACAAATTAAGATAAGGAGAGATTACATTTTTCGTCATGGCAATTAGTGTGTAGGTATACTCTTAGCTTTCTCTTTTAAATCATTATTTAATATTTATAGTTTCTAAGATAACAATGATCAATCAACAGGAAAAGAATAAAGTGTTTTAGGTGGCTTAATCTGATTATAGTATTAAAACGCTGACAGCATATTATCTTGCCTATTTTGTATCTTGATTATTTCTTTAAATGATGTTGACTTATGCACCTAACTTTTTTATTCTTCCTTTCATATTGAGTATACTCCATGTGATTTAATGAGCTTCAAGCAATTTTTATAGGATTAGAAAAGGTGAACAAAATCTCAAATATGAAACAGAATGATTAGAGTACATATTGTGGTTGTTTCAGGAACACATATTCTTTCCCATAATATGTGTCATTTCATATGGCATGAGATGTGATTGATCAAAAAAAATTTATAATTATATTTTTAACTTAAACTTTATTTTCTTTAATTAATTATAACTCATAATATATACAGTAATATATATTATGTGAGAAAAGATGTGCTCCGGTTTGTTTCTAGTTAAGATGCTTGAATATAAACTTTCACGGATGTTGTGTTTAGTAGCGTCCTCATGCTACCAATTTAAAAGTGCAATGTGTCAAGAGAGTACTTAAACTTGCATATGTTTTGGTGAAGACAAAAGACTTAGTGAAAGCTTAAAGACAACTCAACAAATTAACATGCCAAAGATTCAAGAGCTTCATGTCTAGACTAGAGTCTTAGATATGTCTTAGTTATTGAGTCTAGGTTAGGTAAACCTAGATGCAAATCTCACAAAGTCTAAAAACTATCATATCATTTACATGAGACATGTCATCTAGCTTATTATATGTTCATGCATTAATCATACATATTATTTGTGCATTTTAGGCATAAAATAAAGGTAAAACATGTATAGTTGATAAGCATAAAATATAGGTAGATTACCAATTAACATCTTAACTGAAAATATGCTAGTTAATCGATTAAGAAAAGCTTTAATCGATTAACATGAAAACAGTTTTTAACAGTTTTAACAGATAACTAAAAAACAGATTTTAGTTACTCTCTAACAGTCCGTTAATCGATTAACAGACAACATAATCGATTAATTGGGTGAAAACAACTTTTCTATATAAACTGTATTTTCAACAGATTTCATATACGATTTAATACATTCATATTAGAAATGATAAGTTGCGTATTTTCATGTTCAATGTATGTCATATAGGCAGAGAGTATTACATGTGAGATTAGAGTGAGATAGTATTATTATGCTTAGGGGTTAACATGTCATTTATTCTATATTATCAAATGTGTTCATCATCCTATCTTGTTCTTGCATGATTCTTTCATTACTGTTTAGAGATTTGTTAAGGGTATAAATTAAATGTTCTTCATGATTTTGATCTTATACATGTTCATAATAATTATGAGATTTGTATAGGGTTTATAGCTTGTTCTTTCTTGTAATATTTGAGCTATTTTAGTGCTTCACATTACTCTGTTTTTTTGTGTTGTTTCTGTAACAAGGAAAGTCACCTCTTGACGTTGTACCACCAAAGATATCAGAGAGTCTTTACCAAGACTTGGAGGTCTTGAGTTTAGAGCATACTCTTGGCTGGAGCTGGATCGTAGGAAATGTTTTCATAGACGATTGGGCAAGGTCAAACCAGGGTAGAGGTTCTCGGAACTCAAGAAGGTAGTGCTCAAGGTCTTGTAATTGGAAGTGTGTATGTAAGACACATTGGTTTCAATTTTAGTGAAGAAAATCTCCTGGATCAGAGGGGAGGACTGGATGTAGTTTTGTAGTGGACAACAAAATGAAACAGTATAAAAACCTTATTGCAGACGATTTCTTTCCCTTATCTCTTTACTGTTTTTAGTAGCTTTTAATTGCCTATTGTAGCTGATATTTTGAATATGATATTACTGCCAAATAAAGATCATTTGTATTCAAATATATTTGCTATATCATTTCTGTATAATCTGTAATTGGTTGTGTAATTGAGTCATTCAACAACTGCTAATTCTATGCGACTTAATCGATTAAGTCATAGCTTTAATCAATTAACTGTGTAATTTTCCAGAATAGGGCTTTGATGCAAATAGCGGTAAGTGGGAACCGTGACACCTATTCAACCCCTTCTAGGTATATTTTGTCGCTGATACCTAATACTATTTAGTAGCGTCCTCATGCTACCTATCTAGTAGAACGCATGTCTATCAGGTAGAATAACAAAGATCTAAAAATATATTTTAAATGGGAGTACATATTCTGTACGAAAAGTGTGTCATTTCATGTCACTTTTTTTATTGGTTAGAAAAATATTTTATTATTAAATTTGAAATTTAAATATAAGTTTTTCAACCAATCAGAAGAAGTGATACATAGAGTGACAAACTTTTTTGGTACGACAGATGTTAACTCATTTTAAACCATGTTCAAACTAATAAAAACATGTCATA
The DNA here is from genome assembly GCF_001865875.1 of Lupinus angustifolius. NCBI lineage: Eukaryota > Viridiplantae > Streptophyta > Magnoliopsida > Fabales > Fabaceae > Lupinus > Lupinus angustifolius. The sequence goes on from NC_032010.1 coordinate 14,660,015, forward strand.
TTAATTAAAAAGTCATTAATTTAGAATATGATTTAGATATACTTTAAAATAACATATGTTAGAAAGTGTAGAGTCCTCGCAGTTGTGAGGGCCCTACTTAGATAAAACCACTTAACCAACATTAAATTAAGATAATCAAGGATAGATCTATACCTGACTTTAAATGTTTGAGGCTAACTATAAAAATAAGATTTTGTAAGGCAACATTGAGAATTCAAATAATCATCAGTGCCCTACTTGGATAGCAACTCTTAACCATAATAGGGGACATGCCCAAACTTTAAATGTCAAAAGGCTACTATAAAAATTAAAATTTGATCGGGAAGAGTTCAAATAATCATCCTCCACTCTGATAACTCACTGGAAGACTGAATTTTAATATTCACCCTTTTAAAATATGTGTTTATTTTAGACGACTTCTGGTAGGGGAAGTAAAAATGAAAATGTAAAATAATGAAATTGAGCAATCCTTTATATTTTTCATTATTACTGCTGGAATTACCTTGTCTTTAAGGGAAAAGAATTTGATGTCCCAAATTGTGTCTCAAACTATGTTACAGACTAACAATATTGAAATAAAAATAATAAATATTTAATTTTTTAACTGATATGACATATTTTCATTAGTTTATGACATGGTTTGAGACATCATATCTTTGTCTGTCTTTTAAGTATAGGAATTAGTAACCTAATAGGGATGGTGACCATACACTTGTAGCACCCTATGCTTGAAAATAAAAGTTTGATATTATATTAGTGAATAATAATAGTTTAATCAAGAGAATAGTCTTTCATCCAACCTGGAGCTTGTTTAACTCTTTTGCCAGCAGGCTCAGTTATATTATTTGGGCTTTATATCCTATCAACTTCCCCATCTAAATTAAGTTAATAAAAAATAGTACTGAATTAAATTCATAAAATATTGAAATCAATCCAATAAATAGAAAATAACTATAACAAGATTATAAAATTAAAACTTTAACAATAATAGAAAACAGGAGTGAAAAACCAACACGAGAAGAAAAGCATATTAAATAATATTACAGTACATTATTTTAGGAATAAAAAGAATGAAAAATGTTTCATATAATGCTATATTTAACTACATATGGCACAAGAAAAAACATGGTTAAGAATAGAAGAAAAAAATATAGTGAGTATGACTAAGAATACATGAAAATAGTATAAAATTAAAAAAGTGAATAAGAAGAAAAATAATGAAAGTAAAATCAAACTTCATGAATAATTAAGCAAATGGAAGAATAGGCAACATTTGCTCAAGCCCTCTTAGACTCGGAGATAAACTCTTTTTTCTTGAAAGGACTGCATGGGCTCAAGCCCTCTTTGAACTCTTAATGAGTCCATCACTGAGAGACTACTCACTTTTTCAATGTTTTATTTACCCACTTTATTAATTAGTGGCAATTTTGAAAATTTGAAATGTATATGTATTTGTTTAATAAAGAAGAGTATATGTATATAATTTGGAGTAGTATTAACATAATCTTTAAAAAGGAATGTTAATCAATGTCCTTAGATTCACCTGTTGAATAAGCAAAAAGGGATAATTTATACAGGGAAATAGGCCAAGTTAATATATTGACAAATTAAGTACTTAATTTGTAAAAATATTACTCTTAAATTAATATTCTTAGAAGGTAGAACACTAATTAAATGACCTAGATAATCAAAATAGTGAAAACTACCTCTCCGTCATGAATTAGGCTTAGTAGTGAAATTCACGTGCCTCGTGCTTCTTCTCATGTCAAAACCAAAACAATGAGATGATCTAATTGACCTACTATCTACAGGTTTGGGATGAGTTGATGTAGATTACAACTACTATTATAAATATTGGAATTAATACTCATTTCAGTTTTTCAAATATTACACAAGCATTAATTTAGTTCCGAACAAATTTAAATTATTATTATAGTCCTCAATTTTTAAAACGTAGTGCCACATTAGTTCCTTTTGTTATCACTCGTCTATAAATGTTAATAGAATTGATTTATGTGGGACATTAAGTGCTTAGGTGCCCACATGTTGATTGTCTTAGCTGTAACTTTCTACACGACTTCATTCCAAATTATTTTTTACCCAAATTTTAATACAAAATGATGTCCTTTATATTTAATTTTTTTAAGAAATAAACACTTATAAAATGATGTTGTTTTATAAAAAATAAAATAAATAAAGACACAATGATGATATTTTGTGTCTTCTTCAATCTTCTAGAAATAAGAATTGAAAAATAAGGAGTCTCTGCTCCAAATTCCATACATCGAATCTCTCACCATGTTTTGTGTAATCTATACACGAAATCTCTACCTAAAGGAAAAAAATACAACCTTAATGAGAAATGGATATCTAATGAAAAACATTGACGTTCTAAGCTCATATTTCAGTCTTGATGTGAACATGTATTGCAGCTCTAGTGTGGCTAGTAGGTTGGTATTAGGGGTGAGTTGGACTCGACTTTATCAGTTCACCCGTTTTGGCTCGATCATGATTGGATCCAAATAGAGTCGGATCTCGTCAGGTCTAAGGTCGCGTTCGAGTTTAAAAATTAAACCCAAACAATATATAGGATCAGGTAGAGGACAAGCATGACCCTACCCGACCCATCTCATGGTCAGTCTCTCGTCATGTTTCTATGTGTCACTATTCAATTGTGTATATAGTAATAACATATATTTAGTCGAAAGTATCATTGATTCTCTAATTTTTTATGATATATACATGATTAACAATATATATATATATATATATATATCATTTTATATGTCAAATTAGATATCAATAATATCAATAATAATAAGTAAAATATCGACAAGACTTTATCTAAGAGAGATATGCATTATATTTAATCGGGTCTAGGTCAGGTTTGGGCTCAAAGGCTGACCCGGTCGGTGTTTAGGGTTAGGTTAGCTTCGCGTCTAGGGTCGAATTCGGGTTCAAAAAATGACCTTACCAACATTTAGAATCGGGTAAGGGACAAGCCTTACCTGAGCCAACTCGACCCATGCTCACCCTCAGTTGTAGTGAGAATGTTTCTTCCTCCAATGTGCCATTGCAAAATGGTTGTTGTTGTACGCATATCAAAATCTCCAAAGAACCTAAAGAAACAATTCAATGATCGTCCATATTTCAAGGTAAACATTGTTCATTACATTCTAGTTTTAAATAATTACTCTTTCTTTTTGACAATTTGATTATTTTTTAGGAAGGAAATCAATATTGTGTGAATGTTTTTATGTGAGTAGAAGATTGGGAAAGACACGAAGCAATGAAGGGGGAACATATGATGAATAGTATTATGGATGTGTTGCAAGCTAATGTAAAATAAATTTAAATTATGATGAAAGAATATATGACATGGCCTAGAAAATTTATGCTCTTAGGTGTTGTTTTATGTGTTAAAAGGATATGTATTTTGAAGTATATACTATTTGATGATGATGTTGTTTAAGGAAAGTTGTTGTAGATCATGTTTATGTATTCAAAAGTGATTATCAATAAAATGAAATTACAATAGTATTTGTGTATGTTGTTATAAGCATGTTATATGGCCATTGATCATAATGATGTAAATAAAACCTCCATGAAATATCATTCATAAACCAACATATTGTATTCAATATGGTGAACCTATTGTATCCATTACAAACATCATATTATATTCATTACAATATTTCCATAAAAAAACACTACAACATTTTTGACCTATGTCAACGGTTGAAAACCGTGGCCAAAAGTCAAAAAACCGTTCTCGTTGCCAAAGACAACGATTTTTTAACTGTGGTAGTCTGAGGCGTTGCCTTTTTTTTAGACCACGATTTTTTGACTTTTGGCAACACCTTTTTAAAACCATTGTCTAATATTTAAATAGACAATGGTTTATGTGCAATGACAAAGGCAACAGTTAAAAACCGTGTTGTAAAAGGAAAGTACAAAACTGTGGTCATTGTGTTTATAGGCAACAGTTTTAAAACTGTTGCCACATTGTATAAAGGTATTAGTTTGAAAACCGCTGTCATTGTCTACATAGGCAAGAAAACCATTGTCTTTAGTCCTGTGTCCATTTTGGAAATAGATAATTGTTGCATTTGGCACACCATATATACAATCCTTAACTACTCTAATGGATATTCATAACATTAATTAATTTAAAACATGAGTACTTGTTACTCTAAATTTGGTGAACCAAATTACAGACTTATGTTCTTGAAAGTGGCAAGCATCACTCCATAAGCCACTACACTACTAGTCATATCATATACAGTTATATCCATTACTGTTTAAAAAAATATAATCATAATCCAAAATAGGAAATCTTGATTCATTCCCATCTATACTGTATGCGGCAAATTGTCTTCCAAATGATTTTGCTGCAAATAGAGAAGTTATAATATTGTTAGCTTATATATGAATGAACATCAAGTTTTTCCAAAAATAAATATGCTAAAGTAGAGTTTGATATTTATTATATAATTAGAGTTTAGTCTTAACCATGTTACAACCATGATGATAGAAATAAATAAGAAATTACCTTATCATTATTTGGCATGTGTTGATGTAGAAGTACCCGGTGTTGATAAAATTGTTGCTAATGCCTCCACATATACTCCTGAGTTGTTTTGATTTATGACATTCCTTAGCAAAATTTGAATTTTTTGTTCCATTGATGACATTTCTTGCTTATGTTTTGCCTCAATTTCCTAAACTTTATCATTTAACAATTTCAATTCATCAGCATGTTTTTTTTCTCAATTTTTACTATTTCTTCTGTTCTTTTCAAAAGGGTGGGTGTGGTAACTCTTCCATGACACCGAACTCTTCCAGGCTTTTCTTTCCCAAACACACTCTGAAAAGATTCATTCCCATCTAAAATTTAAGCTCAAAATTTTGTCTTATTGCCAACATCAGCAACATGATATAACAAAATGATAAATATAAGAATAATGATATATAAAAAATACACATGAATAATGAAGAAGACTTACATGAGCTGCTAGTATATATATGTATTTGATTTTCTGCTATCTTGTTTCCCAACAAACTTATTTTGCATCCAATTGAGGAACTGAAATTGACAAAACACTTTGTCATATACTACAACAATAATTACATAACACTAACAATGAAAAACTATGAGGAAAAATGCTATATACTTACAAAATTAATAAAATAAGAGAATAATTTTTAAAACTAAATTATTCTATGTTGTCCTGTACAACAACTACACCAATTAATATAAATAATTACGTTTATAATTAAAATACCATACCAATCTTTCCCTTATAACACCAAAGTTCACAGGTCCCGTTCGGTGTCTCCATTTCTGCTGAGCTTTAATTTTCGAATTTTGTTCACTCATTTCCTATATACAATAACACCAAAGTCGATCCCAATCATTCAAATCATACAATAGTTTATTCTTCTAGACAAATCATGGGGTGCCCTTGGCACGCATGACACAACTATTTTGTGTCAATTCCAATTACAACTATTTTGTGACAACCTTAAACACTATCATGTACTCAAGGATTTCAACAACTGTATTCCTAGTCTTAATGCATAATATGGAACATACAAACAGACCAAGTAATTAACAAGTTATTTATTATATTTTGATATCGGACACCTAATGCCTTATGATATTAGTTGAATGATTATTGGGTATAATTAAATCCTTGTAGAATTAGTGACTAATCAAGAAAGAATCCATCAACTCGTGGTAATGAGTTTGAACTCTATAGAAATAAAGACCTTGGCCAAGGGAAATTGAATGAATGAAGAAATGAGTTTCTTAAGTCATTCACTACGAGTTAACTTATTAGAATTTGACAATTATACCATATTCTAGAGTTAACATAGAGTTGTAAAGATGGAAGGAAATATTATATTAATCTTCTAATGATTCTAAAGTAAAAGATATTACTTCATTTCTATTCGGCCGTTAAGGAGTGTTGCTAGATGTCAACCTTAAAAGATATCTCTTGACATGCGCACTTTCACTACGGGGTCACACACTAACGAGTATTCTGATTTTTGTTGGACAAGAAAATATTATTGATTAAATTAAATAGTTTAATTTTGTATATTTACTTTTAAGTGGAATATTATTGTATTTTTTGCTAGCACCGAAAATACAAATAATATTATTCAATCATCTTTAATATAATTAAGTGTGACTTAATTGTAATATTTCAAATGTTTAAAACTAATAGTCAGTTTTGAAAACCAAAAGCCAAAAAAATTATGCTGAATTGATGAGTGATTAATTGGCATTAAATGAATTCATGAAGTTTTGCTTTTATGCTAAATTAATGTGTGATTAATTGACACTAAATTGTTTGAGGGAGATTTTGGTTTTATATAATCCGAAGCTTACGTGTGATTCAAAACACACACACAATGAAAAAGGTTTGTATCCTAACTTTTGGGTTGTTTGAAATATAGTAGTTTTGAGTTGATTTTTTTTCACGAATCAAGTGTTGATACAACAAAGATTGGTCTCGGTGTGGATACGCGTGTAGGACCTTCATACTTTTGAAGGATAATTTTTGAAAACCATCGCAGTCTCCTGAAGTAATTTTACAAACTATTTTGTCTAAACTATTATAGTGTATGCATATTTTAACACAAATAGATCCATAATTTTCCGCAGTGTTTGTTATGAACATGCATACTAACCTTCAATTGGTATCAGAGCGCTATTTTTGTGTTTTAATTTATGCTGCAATATAAATTAGTTTTGGAAATTGATACAAATTAGACTGTGAATAATTATTTTAATTCAAACACAATAATTGTGATTCATCAAAACAGTGACTACATGAAAGTAGTAATGTTTATAGGTGAAACAATGAGCTTTGTATTTCATTAAAGTGTGGTGTTCACACATGAACATTGGATGTTGCTTCTGTAATTTATTAAAGTATGACTTTAATTGTTGCACTATGAATGTCTTGTCATTGTGATGTATTGTATGTGTTGGATTGTATAGAGTTTTATGAAAAACTAAACAATCTTATTTAAAAGTTTGTATCCACCAAATATATAATGAGTTATGTTATTGTAAATATTGCATCTACAAAAGTGTGGAGGTCAATGTGTGTTGCTGTTAGTATATGATGTAATTGAATGTAGTGTTACATTGTAATTATCATATTGATTGCTTGAGTTTTATCTTGCAAAGTGTATAAATGAAATGCATTTATTGGCATATGATAACAACACCAAACTAACGTGTTGGTGATTATAATTTCAATTTTGTTTCATTTAATTCATATAAAATTGTGATTTGGCTGTGAGTTATGAATCTGAAAAGTTGGTTTATAATATATTATTTAAGAGTTATTAATTAATGATGATTAATTAATGTGCTAAAATATATAAATTGGATTTATGTATCAATGTTACAAATTCTATAATATATATATTTGTATATATATTAATCATAAGTTTCATGTGATGAGATGTGATGAACAAAATTATTTTTATGTTCTTA
>NC_032010.1:14667630-14668759 GCF_001865875.1 Lupinus angustifolius
GAGTTCTGAACTCCAGAGGCAGCATGAGGACATGGACCCAACTGACATCATTGCACATCTTAAGAAGATGTATGGTGCACAGAGTAGGACAGCTAGATATCAGTTGTCTAAGACTCTATTCAGGTCCATGTTGAATGTGAATGTTGAGGTAGGACCTCGTGTTCTGAAGATGATTAGTCTTATGGAACAACTTGAGAAGTTGGGCTGCAAACTTGGGAAGGAGTTATTCCAAGATTTGATTCTGCAGTCACTTCCTGAATCGTTCTCACATTCATTGTTAATTTTAACATGAATAAGATGAACTGTGACTTGCATGAGATGCTAAATATGTTAGTTGACTATCATAATCAGATTGACTCTGGAAAGAACCAAGGATCTGTCTTGGTAGTTGGAAAGTCCAACAAGAAAAAGGGCAAATGGAACAGTAAGTCCAAAAAGAAGTCTTTCGTCCCTAAAGGTGGTGTGACCAAACCTAAGGACAAGAAAGGTGGTGTTGACCAAAGCAACGCTGAATGCTTATTCTGTAAGGAGATAGGACACTGGAAGAGAAATTGTCGCAAATATCTTGATTCTTTGAAAGAAAAGAAACAAGGTAAGACATTAATGAAAAATGTTTTCATAATTTTCTTAACTGTTACAAATTATTCAATATGGGTATTAGATACTGGTAGTAGTTTTAACATCTGCAATTCGTTGTAGGGACTACAAATAACTAGATGGTTGAAGAAGGGAGAAATCAATCTCCAAGTAGGGAATGAAGCAAGTGTTGCAACCAAGGCTATAGGATTAGTCTCATTAATAATGCCGACTAGCAATGTACTAGTCTTGGAAAATTGCTATTATGTTCCTAATTTTGTTTCGAACATTATTTCAATTTCGATAGTGCTAAGATCCGATAGAGGAGGAGAATTTCTGAATGATGATTTTCTTGATTATTTGAAAGAGAATGGAATTCTCTCACAATGGACACCTCCAGGTACACTGCAATATAATGGTGTATCTGAAAGAAGGAATCGAACCTTATTAGATATGGTACGATTCATGATGGGGTTCACTGATCTTCTGTTAAGCTTATGGGGATATGCTTTGGAAGCGGCAAATTATTTGTTAAATAAAGTTCCCACAAAAT
>NC_032010.1:14668859-14669361 GCF_001865875.1 Lupinus angustifolius
TGGTAAAGAAATAATGCTTGATGAGGATCAACAAACCAATGAAACATCTACTGCTCAAGAACATAATATGGAACTTGAGCAACCTTGCTTAGATGTTTTAAGTTCAACACAAAGGTTACAACCTTCAACTAGTGCGGTTCAAAACCTGGTTGTAGTTCAAGAACAGGTTACTGAACCAGTTCAAGAACAGGTTACCGAACCAGTTCAAGAACAAATGGCACAACCAATAAATCCAGAACAAAGGAATTCAAATTCACAAGTGTCTCTTATAAGATCTTCTAGATCACATCGTGCACCAGAAAGATTAAACTTAATGGTGCTAGATGCAATAACAAATGAGGATTATCATATTGATGATGATCCCAAATGCTATGAAGAGGGTATGCGAAGCTTGGATCATGAGAAGTGGCAGGAAGCCATGGAATCTGAAATGGAATCCATGAAGATCAACAAAGTATGTGTTAGGTATCAGTGGTTACAATACACCTAGAAGGGGGGGGGG
>NC_032010.1:14669461-14669778 GCF_001865875.1 Lupinus angustifolius
TTGATTTGTTGGTGATCTTCAAGCTCTTATAAGCACAAGTTGTCCTCATCAAAACCATGACATATAAGGTGAGCTTTCCAAAGTGTTCCTCTTGACATGCACACTTTCAATCTCCCCCTTTTTGATGATGTCAAACACTACATCAACTTCATCAATTGTAATAACAATTGTTTGATGAATAAGCTTGAAGATTGTGTTGGCATGATTGATACGATGCGCAAATATATCGGAACCTGTTATTAAGATCAACCTGCACAATAAAAAAAACAACAAAACAACCTTTCTCCCCCTTTTGACATTATCAAAAAGATAACCCA
>NC_032010.1:14669878-14670446 GCF_001865875.1 Lupinus angustifolius
CCCTGAGCCTCCATATCATGCGGGAAACTAAAGTTCTGTTCCACCAACCAGGTTAAATCAAGATACCTTACGTACGTGGGTTTGCGACCTTGGAATTTCGCCAAACGGGTTTCTTGCAAGATGAGTGAATAATAGGGGTCACCGCGGTCCCGAGTGGAAGGTGAACCGGCTTTCCTTCTTCGTACACGGGTAGCTGTAGTTTTGACCCTTTTTGAACGACCTTGCTCCATTGTATGTGTTGAACCCGAAATGATGTTGAATGAGTAGAGAAGGTTTTAGGCAAACTTAACCTAGGGTTTGATTTGGTATAAGATTCGGAATTTGATGGAATGAGGATGATAAAGTGCGATTTCTTGATCGTTTGAGAGGGTTAGGATGAGGTTTTTCCTATCTTAGTGCACTTGGATTAGTTGGGTTACTGATTCAGAGACTCAAAGCACAAAGGAGGTTGAGAAAATGCCGAAAAAAGTGATAAAACCGAGCTGCTGTTTGCCTTTAAAAGACTAGTTTTAATCGATTAACGAGCAGGTTTAATCGATTAAACCAATGTAAAATTTGAATTTTCAAA
>NC_032010.1:14670546-14670758 GCF_001865875.1 Lupinus angustifolius
GGATATCACATTTTTATTTTTAAAAGAGTTTTTTGTTTGTTTACACTTTTGACAAGTGTCACAAATCTCTTTAGTTTTAAAATTTAGTTTTGGTAGCCCCTCAACTAGTTCGCTTGATGATAATTTATCTAGATGTTTTCTATGGATATGTGCAACACGTCTGTGCCAAAGCCAGATGTCATCTTCTTTAGAAATAAAGCATTTTGAAAATA
>NC_032010.1:14670858-14671799 GCF_001865875.1 Lupinus angustifolius
AACATTATTAGATTAAATGTCACGAATAATACAACAGTCAGAATCGAAAGATACGCGGTTACCTTTGTCGTAGAGTTGGCTTATACTCAAAAGGTTATGTTCTAGTCCTTCAACATAAAGGACATTTTCAATTAGAGTTTGTGATGAGTTACCAACTGTTCCAGTGCCAAGTATCTTTCCCTTGTTGTTGTCTCCATACGTGACGTATTTTTCCTTTAAGTGAGAGATCCAGGAAATTTGATCTATCACCTGTCATATGCCTCGAACACCCACTATCTAAGTACCATTTTTGTCCATGTGTTCGGAGACATACCTGCAAAATAGATTACTTACTTTTCTCAGGTACCCAATTTATGTTGGGTCCTTTTTGTTAGTGATTAGGGAATCATCTCCCTTCTTTTTCCATACATAAACTCCGCTAGGTATACCATACTTTCTAATATAGAATGAATGAGAAGTATGACCATATGTATTACAATAGAAACAAGTAGGTGAATACTTATGGTATTTATTATTAGTGTGAGCTACATGTTTTCTATATGGTCTTTTATTTTTAGCAGTGCGAGTATAACCTAGACCAGTACGATCACCAACATTTCTTGTTTGATTAAGCAAAGTATCTAAATGCTGTTTACTGTTTGTGAGACGTGTGAGTTTTTCATTCAGTTTAAAATTGTCTTCTTGCAAAGTCTCGCAAGTCTCACAGACAGGTTTTTGACATAAATTATTAGCAGAGCAATTACATGAGCTACAAGAATAGATGAGATCTAAAGTTTCATTTTCTAGTTTTAATTCATCTAATTCTTTTTGCAATTGGCTTATTTTCTTTTCATTTATAAGGATTACCCTTTTTCTATCAATGTTAATTCTAGCCAATTTCTTTAGTTCCTCATGCAACTCGACATAAGCCTCATATAATACATCATAAGGAGGTGAATCAT
>NC_032010.1:14671899-14672293 GCF_001865875.1 Lupinus angustifolius
GCTTTTCGCAAACAACTTATAATGCTGAAAACCCCCCAGTTTAATCGATTAACATAGAAAGAATAATCGATTAACTGCAACTTTTTAGTCGATTAAAACAGCTCAGATCGCACAAACATTTTCAGTTTCTTGTACGACAAGCAACTGAGATCGAAGCAAATATACAGAGCTAACAGATATATCAGAGTTACAACAGTACAGTATAGAAACAGATTATTACAGCTAATACAACTATATAAAGTAATCGATTAAAGCAATAAAGAGAGTAGAGAAAGAAAAGCGTGCAACAAGGTTTTTATCCTGGTTCGTTTGCGGGTCCACTTGAAAACTACAAACAATTCTTTCAATTATAACACTTAGACACTTTCTTGAAAACTAAAGAACCTTATCCCTT
>NC_032010.1:14672393-14673677 GCF_001865875.1 Lupinus angustifolius
CTACTCCTCATCCGATCCTCATCCTCATCCTATCCTCGTCCTCATCCTCATCCGACCCTCCTCTTCATCCTCATCCTCATCCTCATCCTCATCCTCGTCCTATACTCACCCTCATCCTCTCCTCAACCTCTTCCTAATCCTACCCTCAACATTATCGCCATCCTCTTCCTCATCCCATCCTCGTCTTCATCCTCTTCCTCATCCCATCCTCATCCTCATCCTCATCCTCATCCTCATCCTATCCTCCTCCTCATCCTCGTACTATCCTCATCCTCATCCTTTCGTCCTCATCCTCATCCTCATCCTCATCCTCATCCTCATCCTATCTTCATCCTAATCCTCATCCTCATCCTATCCTCCTCCTCCTCCTCCTCATCCTCTTGTCCTCATCCTCCTCCTATCCTCATCCTCATCCTCCTCCTATTCTCATCCTATCCTCGTACTCATCTTCATCCTATCCTCATCCTCATCCTCAAACTATCCTCCTCCTCATCCTCGTCCCATTCTCATCCTCATCCTCATCCTCATCCAATGCTCATCCTCATCCTCTTCCTGATCCTACCCACATTGTCATCCCCATCCTCTTCCTCATCCCATCCTCATCCCCATCCTTTTCCTCATCCCATCTTCGTCATCGTCCTCATCCTATACTCATCCTCATCCTTTCCTAATCCCCATCCTTATCTTCATCCGCTTCCTCATCCTATCCTCGTCCTCATCCTCATCATATCCTCAAACTCATCCTCTTCCCCATCCTCATCCTCATCCTATCCTCATCCTCATCCTCATCCTCATCCTCGTCCTCCTACTCCTCGTCCTCCTCATCCTATCCTCCTCCTCATCCTCGTCCTCCTCCTCATCCTATCCACATCCTCATCCTCATTCTCATCCTCATCCTCATCCTTATCCTCATCCTATCCTGGTCCTCATCCTTTCCATGTCCTCATCCTCATCCTCATCCTCATCCTCATCCGCAACCTCATCCTCATCCTATCCTCATCCTCATCCTCTCCTTATCCTCCTCCTCCTCCTACTCCTCATCTTATCCTCATCCTCATCCTCATCCTCATCCTATCCTCATCCTCATCCTCATCGTATCATCATCCTCATACTATCCTCGTCCTCCTCCTACTCCTCAACTTATCCTCATCCTCATCGTATCCTCATCCTCATCCTCGTCCTCATCCTATCCTCGTCCTCATCCTATCCCCATCCTCATCCTCATCCTCATCCTCATCCTCATCCTATCCTCATCCTCCTCCTCCTCCTCATCCTATCCTCATC
>NC_032010.1:14673777-14674494 GCF_001865875.1 Lupinus angustifolius
ATCCTATCGTCATCCTCATCCTCATCCTCATCCTCATCCCCATCCTCATCCTCATCCTCATCATATCCTCATCCTAATCCTCATCCTCATACTATCTTCATCCCCATCCTCATCATATCCTAATCCTTATCCTCATCCTCAACCTCACCCTCATCTTATCCCCATCCTCCTCCTACCCTCCTCTTCATCCTATTCCTCATCCTCATCCTATCCTCATTCTCCTCCTCATCCTATCCTCGTCCTCGTCCTCGTCCTCATCCTCATCCTAATCCCCATCCTCATATTCATCCTATCCTCATCCTCATCCTCATCCTCATCCTATCCTAATCCTCCTCCTCATCCTCAACCTCATCCTCATCCTATCCACCTCCTCATCCCCATCCTATGCACATCCTCATCCTATCTTCGTCCTCATCCTCATCCTCATCCCTATCGCCATCCCCATCCTCATCCACATCCTCCTCCTAATCCTCATCCTCATCCTCATCCTATCGTCCTCCTCATCCTCATCCTATCCATGTCCTCATCCTCATCCTATCCTCATCGTCATCCTATCCTCATGCTCATCCTCATCATATCCTCATCCTCTTCCTCATCCTATCCTCGTCCTTATCCTCATCCTCATCCTCATCCCCATCGCCTTCCCCATCCTCATCCCCATCCTCATCCTAATCCTCATCCTCATCCTATCGTCGTCCTCATCCTCATCCTTATCCT
>NC_032010.1:14674594-14676153 GCF_001865875.1 Lupinus angustifolius
ATCCTCCTCCTCATCCTCTTCCTCATCCTACCCTCATCCTCATCGTCATCCTCATCCTAATCCTCATCCTCTTTCTCATGCTCATCCTCAACCTCACCCTGATCCTCATCCTCATCCTCATCCTATCCCCATCCTCATCCTCTTCCTCATCCTCATCCTCATCCTAGCCTCATCCTATCCTCGGCCTCATCATCATCCTATCCTCATCCTCATGCTCATCCTCATCTTATCCTTATCCTCATCCTCTTCCTCATCCTATCCTCGTCCTCATCATCATCCTCATCCTCATCCTATCCTCATCCTCATCCTCATCCTCATCCTCATCCTCATCCTCATCCTGATCCTCATCCTCATCCTACCCTCATCTTCATCCTCATCCTATCCTCGTCCTCATCCTCATCCTACCCTCATCCTCATCCTCATCCTCAACCTCACCCTGATCCTCATCCTCATACTATCCCCATCCTCAACCTCTTCCTCAACCTATCCTCGTCCTCGTCCTATATTCATCCTCATCATCATCCTCTTCCTCATCCTCAACCTCACCATGATCCCCATCCTCATCCTCTTCCTCATCTTATCCTCGTCCTCATCCTCATCCTATACTCCTCCTTATCCTCATCCTTCCCTAATCCTCATCCTCATTCTTATCCGCATCCTCATCCTATCCTCATCCTCATCCTCATCTTGATCCAACCCTCATCCTTATCCTATCCCGATCCTCAAACTCTTCCTCATCCTATCCTCATCCTCATCCTCATTCTCATCCAAACCTCATCTTCATCCTCATCCTCAACCTATCCTCTACTTCATCCTCATCCTCATCCTAACCACGTCCTCATCCTCTTCCTCATCCTATCCTCGTCCTCATCCTCATTCTATAATCCTGCTCATCCTCTTCCTCATCCTATCCTCGTCCTCATCCTCATCCTATAATCCTCCTTATCCTCATCCTTCCCCAATCCTCATCCTCATTCTTATCCTCATCCTCATCCTATCCTCATCCTCATCCTCATCCTCATCCTTATCCTCATCCTCATCCTATCCTAATCCTCATCCTCATCCTATCCTCATAATCTTACTCATCCTATCCTCATCCTATCCTCATCCTCATATCGTCATACTCATCCTACCCACATCCTCATCCTCATCCTATCTACGTCATCATCCTCTTCCTATCCACGTCCTCATCCTCATCCTCAACCTCATCCTCATCCTCATCATATCCTCTCCCTCATCCTATCCTCATCCTCATCCTATAGTCGTCCTCATCCTCATCCTATTCTCTTCCTATCCTTGTCCTCATCCGCATCCTCATCCTATCCTCGTCATCATCCTATCCTCATCCTCATCCTATCGTCGTCCTCATCCTCATCCTATTCTCTTCCTATCCTTGTCCTCATCCGCATCCTCATCCTATCCTCGTCATCATCCTATCCTCATCCTCATCCTATCGTCGTCCTCATCCTCATCCTATTCTCTTCCTATCCTTGTCCTCATCCGCATCCTCATCCTATCCTCGTCATCATCCTATCCTCATCCTCATCCTATCGTCGTCC
>NC_032010.1:14676253-14677036 GCF_001865875.1 Lupinus angustifolius
TCATCCTATCCTCGTCCTCATCCTCATCCTTATCCTATCCTCGTCCTCGTCCTCATCCTCTTCCTCATCCTATCCTCGTCCTCAACCTCATCCTATCCTCATCCCCACCCTCATCCTCATCTTGATCATATCCTCATCCACATCCTATCCACATCCTCACCCTAATCCTCATCCTCATCCTATCCTTATCCTCATCCTCATCCTCATCCTCATCATACCCTCATCCTATCGTCATCCTCATCCTCATCGTCATCATGTCCTCTCCCTCATCCTATCCACATCCTCTTCCTATCGTCGTCCTAATCCTCATCCTGTCCTCATCCTATCCTCCTCCTCATCCTAATCCTCCTTCTCCTCATCCTAATCCTCCTCCTCATCCTCATCCTAATCCACATCCTCATCCTCATTCTATCCTCGTCCTCATCCACATTCTATCCTCCTCCTCATCCTCATCCTATCCTCGTCATTATCCTCATCCTATCTTCGTCCTCATCCTCATCCTCATCCTATCCTCATCCACATCCTATCTTTGTCCTAATCCTCATCCTCATGCGCATCCTATCCTCATCCTCATCCCCAACCTCATCCTATCCTAATCCTCATCCTCATTCAATCCTCATCCTCTTGCTCATCCTATCCTCGTCCTCATCCTATCCACATCCTCATCCTCATGTTCATCCTCATCGTCATCCTCTTCCTCATCCTATCCTCATCCTCATCCTCATCCTCATCCTCATCCTCATCCTCATCCTCATCCTCATCCTCATCCTCATCCTCATCCTC
>NC_032010.1:14677136-14679910 GCF_001865875.1 Lupinus angustifolius
ATCCTCATCCTATCCTCATCCTCATACTCATCCTCTTCCTCATCCTTATCCTCATCCTACCCTCATCCTAATCTTATCCTCATCCTCATCCTCATCCTCACCCTCATCCTCATCCTATACTAATCCTCATCCTCGTCCTATCCTAATCCTCATCCTCATCCTCATCCTCCTCCTCGTCCTCATCCTCATCCTATCATCATCCTCATCCTATCCTCATTCTCTACCTCATCCTCATCCACATCCTACCCTCATCATATCCTCATCCTCATCCTCTTCCTGATCCTACCTTCATCCTTATCCTTATCCTATCCTCATCCCCATCCTCATCCTTATCCCGATCCTCATCCTATCCTAATCCTCATCCTCATCCTCCTCCTCATCGTCAACCTCATCCTATCCTCATCCCCATCCTCATACTCATCCTACCCTCATCCTCATCCTCATCCTATCTACGTCCTCATCCTCTTCCTATCCACGTCCTGATCCTCATCCTCAACCTCATCCTCATCCTCATCATATCCTCTCCCTCATCCTATCCTCATCCTCATCCTATCGTCGTCCTCATCCTCATCCTATTCTCTTCCTATCCTCCTCCTCATCCTCATCCTCATCCTATCCTCCTCCTCATCCTCATCCTCATCCTCATCCTATCCTCCTCCTCATCCTCATCCTCATCCTCATCCTATCCTCGTCCTCATCCTCATCCTCTTCCTCGTCCTATCTTCGTCCTCAACCTCATCCTATCCTCATCCCCATCCTCATCCTCACCCTCAACCTAATCATATCCTCATCCACATCCGATCCAGATCCTCATCCTAATCCTCATCGTCATCTTTCCTCGTCCTCATCCTCACCCTCAACCTATCCTGATCCTCATCCTCTTCCTCTTCCTATCCTCGTCCTCATCTTATCCACGTTCTCATCCTATCCTGATCCTCATCGTATCCTGATCCTCATCCTCATCCTATCCTCATCCTCATCCTCATCCTCCTCCTCCTCCTCCTCCTCCTCATCCTCCCCTCATCCTCATCCTATCCTTATCCTTAACCTCGTCCTCATCCTCATCATATCCTCTCCCTCATCCTATCCTCATCCTCATCCTATCGTCGTCCTCATCCTCATCCTATTATCTTCCTATCCTTCTCCTCATCCTCATTCTCATCCACATCCACATCCTCATCCTCAATTTCATCCTCATCTTCATCCTCTTCCTTATCCTATCCTCATCCTCATACTCAAACTCATCCTCATCCTCATCCTCATCCTCATCCTCATCCTCATCCTCATCCTCATCCTCATCCTCATACTCATGCTCTTCCTCATCCAATCCTCGTCCTCATTCTAATCATGTCCTCATCCTCATCCTCGTCCTTTGCTCATACTCATCCTCATCCTCATCCTATCCTCCTCCTCCTCCTAATCCTTCCCTCATCTTCATCCTCATCCCCGTGCTTATCCTCGTTTTATACTCGACCTCATCCTCATCCTCATCTTATCCACGTCCTCATCCTCATCCTCATCCTCATCCTCATCATATCCTCAACCTCATCCTCATCCTATCCAAATCCTCGTCCTCATCCTCATCCTCGTCCTCATCCTATCCTCATCCTCATCCTATCCAAGTCCTCATCCTCATCCTCATCCTATCCTCATCCTCATCCTATCCCTATCCCTATCCTCATCCTATCCTCATCCTCATACTCATCGTCATCCCCATCCTCTTCCTCATCTTCTCCTCGTCCTCATCCTTATCCTCATCCACCTCCTCATCCTCATCCTCATATACTCATCCTAGCCTCATCCTCATCCTCATCCTATCCTAATCCTCATCCTCACCCTCATCGTAATCCTTGTCCGATCCTCATCCTCGTCCGATCCTCATCCTCGTCCTATCCTCATCCTCATCCTCGTCCTATGCTCATCCTCATCCTCGTCCTATCCTCATCCTCATCCTCGTCCTATCCTAATCCTTATACTCATCCTCATCCTCATCCTCATCCTCACTGTCATGCTCATCCTATCCTCATCCTCAACCTCATCCTCCTCCTCATCGTCATCGTCATCCTATCCTCATCCTCATCCTATCATCATGCTCATCCTCATTCTACCCTCATCCTATCCTCATCCTCTTCCTATCGTCATCCTCATCCTCATCCTATCCTCATCCTCTCCTCCTCCTCATCCTCATCCTCCTCCTCCTCCTCATCCTAATCCTCATCCTCATCTTCATCCTCTTACTCATCCTATGCTCGTCCTCATCCTCATTCTATCCTCACCCTATCTTCGACCTCATCCTCATTATATCTTCATCCGCATCCT
Organism: Lupinus angustifolius; assembly: GCF_001865875.1. Lineage (NCBI taxonomy): Eukaryota > Viridiplantae > Streptophyta > Magnoliopsida > Fabales > Fabaceae > Lupinus > Lupinus angustifolius. The sequence continues at coordinate 14,679,456 of NC_032010.1, forward strand.
CATCCTCATCCTATCCTCATCCTCATCCTATCTTCGTCCTCATCCTCATGCGCATCCTATACTCATCCTCATCTTCATCCCCAACCTCATCCTATCCAAATCCAAATCCTCATCCAATCCTCATCCTCTTCCTCATACTATCCTCGTCCTCATCCTCATCCTATCCTCATCCTCATTCTCTTCCTCATCCAATCCTCATCCTCATCCTATCCTCCTCCTCCTCCTCCTCCTCATCTTATCCTCATTCTCATCCTCATTCTCATCCTCATCCCCATCTTATCCTCATCCTCATCCTCATCCTCATCATATCCTCGTCCTCATCCTCATCCTCTTCCTCATCCTATCTTCGTCCTCACTCTCATTCTATCCTCATCCTCATCCTAATCATATCCTCATCCTCATCCTATCCACATCCTCATCTTCATCCTATCCTTATCCTCATCCTCATCCTCCTC
>NC_032010.1:14680010-14681147 GCF_001865875.1 Lupinus angustifolius
TCCTCCTCCTCATCCTACCCTCATCCTCATCCTATCCTTATCCTCAACCTATCCTCATCCTCATCCTATCCTCCACCTCATCCTCATTCTATCCTCAACCTCATCCTCATCCACATCCCATCTTCGTCCTCATCCTCTTCCTCATCCCATCTTCATCATCATCCTCATCCTCTTTATCATCCAATCCTCATCCTATCCCCATCCTCATCCTGATCCTGATCCTCATCCTCTTCCTCATCTTCTCCTCGTCATCCTCATCCTATACTCATCCTCATCCTCATATACTCATCCTAGCCTCATCCTAATCCTCATCCTATCCTAATCCTCATCCTCACCCTCTTCGTCATCCTCATCCTATCCTCATCCTCGTCTTATCCTCATCCTCATCCTATTCTCATCCTCATCCTCGTCCTATCCTCATCCTCATCCTCGTGGTATCCTCATCCTCATCCTCGTCCTATCCTCATCCTCATCCTCGTCCTATCCTATTCCTCATACTCATCCTCATCCTCATCCTCATCCTCCTCCTCATCGTCATCCTAATCCTATCCTCATCCTCATCCTATCCTCATCCTCATCCTCCTCCTCATCGTCATCCTCATCCTATCCTCATCCTCATCCTCGTCGTATCCTCTCCCTCATCCTATCCTCATCCTCTTCCTATCGTCGTCCTCATCCTCTTGCTCATCCTATCCTCGTCCTCATCCTCATCTTCATCCTCATCCTATCTTCGTCCTCATCCTCATGTGCATCCTATGCTCATCCTCATCTTCATCCCCAACCTCATCCTATCCATATCCTAATCCTCATCCAATCCTCATCCTATCCTCGTCCTCATCCTCATCCTATCCTCATCCAATCCTCATCCTCATCCTATCCTCCTCCTCCTCATCATCCTTATCCTTGTCCTATCCACGTCCTCATCCTATCCTCATCCTCATCCTCATCCTACCCTCCTATCCTCTTCCTCATCCTATCCTAATCTCCTCCTCCTCCTCATCCTATCCTCATCGTTATCCTCATCCTCATCCTCATCATCATCCTCTTTCTCATCCTCATCCTCTTTCTCATCCTCATCCTCATCCTCATCCTCATCCTCATCCTCATCCTCATCCTATCCTCTTGCTCATTCATCCT